>NW_017234846.1:0-23747 GCF_000208745.1 Theobroma cacao | reverse complement strand
CTTTTTTTTTTTATTTTATATATATATATATTTTAAGTCAAACTTAGCACCACAAAATCAAGACAATATATCTATAATAAAAATGAAGAATTTACCTTGTTATAAATAGCCACTCCCTCCAGCACCGAAACGGTGTCGTTTTGTAGTCAAAAGGGGTTTTGGGTAAGTCAAAACGGTGCCATCTTTAACCTTTGGAACCTCCCTCTTTCTTCACTCACCATTCCTCTCATTTCCTCCTTCTCACCCGGATCTTCACTGTCGCTGGCACTGCATCATTTCCAGATTTGGTGCCGCGGCTCAGCCTCTCTCTCTCTCTCTCTACCTTCTCGTCGACTACCCAGATCGAGCTCTCCCCCCTTTTCCGTCAGCTGTGGGATCCAGGATCTTGCCGTTCGGTGCTTCTTTCCCTTGCGCCAGCCGCCGCTCCTCTCTCTCTATTTCTCCGTTCAGTGCTTCTTCCCCTTGCGTCAGCAGCAAATCCTGGCGTCAATCTGCAGATTCTCCCTCCCTCACGCCTGCGGCTTAGGAATTTTGGTGTTGTTCACTGCTTCGTCTCTAGCCATGGCAGATGCGGTTGCTGATGTTGCTGCCCCCGGGAAGCTGGTGGTTTTTTGCTTGCAGGTTGCTTTGTTGCTTTGGCCTGCCGGATCTCTGATTTTTTTTGTGGATTGTTTTGGTGTGGCTGCTGGAATTTTTTGTTGCAGGTTCTCCCCCTTTCATGCTACAGTGCCCCCTCTCCTTTATACCCGATTCTCGGGTTCTGGAGGGGGCACGCTCCATTGCCTTGTCCCTGGGCACCCGGGGGCAAATTCCACTATCCTGCCAGACCCGAAAAATTCGCGTCTGGCAGGTGAGAGAGGTGCCTGGCAGGGTGCGGACGCACCCTGCCAGTCGTACCTCTCTCCTTTCTTTTTTCATTTTTTTTTTCATTTTTTCATTATTATTATTTTTTTTAAATTTTATTATATATATATTTTTTACTCCATTTTTTTATTTGTAATTTAGTGTCTACACTTAGATTTACTATGTGCTTAAGGTGATTTGAGCTATACATTATCCTATATCTAACTTTAACCATTACCGTACATTACAAGCTAATTAAAGTTCTACTGATCCTTAATTTAGTGTTAGTCCACATTAATGGAGAGAGAGATGAAAAGCAAACTTATGAAATTTAATTACTAATTTAAATTTTGCATGAATATAAACTAATCCGGATTGTACAATGTTTTAGGTGAAAAGATTGCACACACACACATGGAAATTCACTTAATGATAACCTTGCATTTGAATTGAAACATGAACTTGAATAATATTTGTATGTGGATTAGAGTTATGAATATGAATTAACTTTTGAGGATATTAAAGGTGATTAATGAAATGGTGCAATTGAACTCTAGTTAAATGTTTTCATGTTTACGTTATTGCATGTTATTCTATGTTTTACTCGAGGACTAGCAAAATCTTAAATTTAGGGTGTGGTAACTCTATTATAGAGAGCTATTTTGACATATTTTGGGGGCTTAAGTAGTTAGATCTTTGAGTTTTTAAGGTTGGATTTTATCATTATAGGTGTTTTTCTAATTTAAGTTAAATTACATGCTGAATAGTTAAATTAAGTTATTTTAGTTCAATTTTACTTTATTTTGCTTTAGTTTTCTTTAAGCAGAGTTAATGTCAATTTCTCTCATGGTTTTGTGCAGGATTTTGTGATGAGCAAGGTACAATTAAGTCATAATAACATAAGTATTGTCAAGGCTTTACTCATATATGCTATAGTAATTTAAAGGTAACTTAAGCTGCAAAAGTCCAATTGATGTGATTTTTAATCCGTTGGAATGCTAAGAGAATGGACTACAACTTTCATGTTTTCTACTTTGTCCAATTCAAATTAAATCAAGGTGAAAATCACATCTGAAAATTATAGACAGATGCAGTTTTGCACAAGGTAGCATGGCGATTGAGGCCGTGGCACTGAAAGGGATACCTCTGCAGCTATAATACCCCATACTTTAATATGGTGGCTAATTGTGAAACCCCGACCTCCACAGATGCCTTACTAGAGGTAGACTGTTGAGTGCATCAAATTCACATATTTAATGGGAGATTAAATACCTAATTAGTCTAAGTTGGACTAGATTCAGGATTGAATACAATTATTTTTATTTATTTTATTAGTTTAGTTTAATTTATGTTTAAATGTTTATTTTGAGTTAATGATACTAGTTTTACGTTATTTATAATTATTTTATGTTTTTATAGGAGTAAGATTAAAAATAATTTCAATTGGTGAAGAAAGGTGCATAATTAACTATTGTTCTATTTGCATATATTTCGGTTGTTCAATCATATCTCCCACTATAGAAGTTCAAATGACATGATTTTTGGACCATTAGAAAGATAAGAGGTAGAGCTACAACTTTGATGTTTACACTTTGCCCAGTTCTGATCGAAAAGTGGTCAAAATCTTTGTCAAAGTGAAGGTACTGCACTAGAAGAACAAAAAAGGGGCATTTTTGTAAATTTCGTGAAACTTTGATTGACTTTAGGATAAATATCTCATTTCTTCCAGCACCTTCTCACTTCCAGTAGCTTCTTCTTCTTCTTCCCATCCTTTTCCCTCACTAAACATTTCCCACCTTCCATGGAAAAGAAGCCTTAAAGCTTCCATAACTTTCTTGAATTAACTCCGATTCTCATGCTTTTGTACACTTTTTCATAAGGTCTTTCATACTCTTTCACTTTTACACCTCAAGAACCCTCAAAAGCTCTTCTTTTGCACTTTCTTTCACTAGTTGAACATTTTGAGAGAGAGAGAGAGAGAGAGAGAGACTTTCCTTGATAGCTTGAAGAACTCTTGAAAAGAATTCCACTATGAAACCACTAAGGTTCCAACGAGACTCCACATCTCCATTCGGAGCATTAGACATAGTTAGAGTTGATCAAAGCATCAACAAAGACGCTGTGAGTGAACTTGCATATAAATTGTTTTGGGAAATGCATATGTGCTTGAATGAATCATTTGAAAATCTTATTTGTTTTTGCTTTAAATTATACATGGGGAACAAGCCCTTGATGAAATGTTTTTATCTTGTGAAATGTGCAATATGATTAGTTCATGTGTTCCCACATTGTATTGATATGCATGTTATGCATTAGATATTACTATTATGTGATAATGATGACCTAGCTATGTGCGTTGTAGGAGTGCACATGAGCTGATGATGACTCAGCTATGTGTGATGTAGGAATGCACATGAGCTGATGATAATGGTGTGCTGTGTGAGTGCACACACTGATGATATATGCCATGTGAGATGTGGGAGTGTACATGATGGCGAGAGTGGTATGCTATGTGAGTGCACAAACTGATGATATATGCCATGTGCGATGTGGGAGTGTACATGATGGCGAGAGTGGTATGCTATGTGAGAGTGGTATGCTATGTGAGTGCACAAACTGATGATATATGCCATGTGCGATGTGGGAGTGTACATGATGGCGATAGTCGTGTGCTGTGTGAGTGCACACACTGATGCTATATGCCATGTGCAACGTGGAAGTGCACATGAGCTGGTGAGATGGGAGTTGTATACATGTATACACATACATAGAGAGGTTAGGGAAAATATTATGTGTTTGCATTGAAAATTGAATGTTAAAATTTGATGAATGCTTTCAAATCGATTTTCATTGCAGCAAAAATGGATTTTCGTTGTGACAAGCAATTAGGCAAAATTGTATTGTTTTCAACATAAGTACATTTTATTTTCTAAAACTTCCCGTATTGATGCTTGTTCCTTTCTTATGTTCACTCATTGAGTTTATACTCATTATTTTCAACTTCATGTTTTAGTTTTCAAATTCAAAGGTAGTTGGATTCCTAGGCCGAGGTGCTTCCTCTTATCTATATTTTGGTAGGTCGCCCTGACACTAAATGTTAGCACCCATGCCCAGAGTCATTCCGCTGACGGTCAAGGTCTTTGTATATGCACATATATGTTTAATGTGAATTGTTAAGATACATTTGACAAACTATCTATGTATATTTTAATTTATGATGCCCAGTGCGAGTATTTACTTGGGTTCTACGAATTGTCTTTGAAGAAATTAGCATTCGAACACTATTAAGTATAGATCTTAAAGAAATATGAATGATAGATGGACTAATGTACAGATTCATATAGGAAGGCTTGCTTGAGCCTAGTGAACTGTGCCTATTAGGTCCTTGTGCCGGTCATGGCCTGGGATTGGGCTGTGACAGCAGCATTAGGAGGATTGTGGCCGTGGTGCTAAACTGATGAGGAGCATCATATAATCACTAAGAGCAAACTGTCGTGATGCTAGAAAAGTAGTGCTGCAATGCCACTAAGGTGTGTCATAGCACTGTAGCACTAAGAAGTCAAGGTCGCGGCACCGCCCCGATTCCCAAAATAAACTTCTGATGGAAAATTAGAGAGTAGGGCACCTTGCACATATTTAGGAGGCTTTTTGAGAGCATTCAAAGAGGAGGACGACAACAACTTTTTTGGAGAATTGAAGTTAAGAATCAAGCAAAAATTCAAGATCAATTGAGAGAGATTCGAGTTTTACCGAGATTCAACATTAGTTTATTTCTCTCTTTTGTGTTATTCTTATTTTTTGCTTTGAATTCATGGCTAGATTTCTTTAGATAGTGTTTTATTTAGATATCATGAACTAATTTGCTTTTTTAAGATTGTGGTGGATTTCAACATGTAGTCTAAATACTTATTTTTTTTGTTATTTATCATGAATGTGTATGATTTTATTTATTGAAATATGTTCTTAATGTTTTTAATTGTTTGATCAACAATTAATTTATTTGTGAATCTAATTGAAACTTGATAGAAAGATTTTAGGTTGGATTAAGATTTAAATAGTGTATGTTCACGTCACTTAAGTAATCTAATTCTCGATTCAGATAGACATCTACCAATTGCCATACATAGCCAAATTAGGTCACTTGCTTAATGAACTTAATTTAATTGATTGTCATAGATATATAGTGAACTAATTAAGTTAAGTATTTGTGCAAGCATCTTCACGGAGACTTGTTCATAGCTTTGAATTCTAGGTTCGTAAAATCACTCAAAAAAGATAAATAACAAGAGAAGCTGGTATCCAATGAAATGTTGAATGAATCCATAATCTTAGGTCTTTAATCTATTGCTTTCTCAACATATTTAATTTTTTCTGGTTAATTTAGTGTTTATTTTTAATTTTATCTTTGATTAGCTTTTCAATTTTCGATTAGCTTAAATAAGATTAGTTTGTTATATAACTTTAACACTTAGTGAAACTTTAGAAATAGATTTTTATGGGAACGATAATCTGGACTTATTGTTTGTATTATTTATTCGAAACGTATATTTGCATGTGCAAAGTCTATAACAAGAGAAGAATTAGAATATATTTGAATTTTTTAAAATAATTTTAAGAATTTTTTGAAGTATTATGCATTATTTTATCAAAAAATTGATTATGTCTATAGGCAAGTTGTTGCTATAAAATTTGAATATGAAAGTTAAAAGAATTCAAAGTATAGCTTGAGTATATCAATAGCTGTAAGCTATGCCATAGTTGTTAACAGTGCTGTTGTTTGCTCTTCCTTTATTTGTTTCTAAAATGCTGCCAGACAAGCCTGGAATGAAATATTTGTTATAGTGTTAAAGATGACAGTTAGAGAAGGCGGGAATAAGTGTTACAAAGATCCGGAAAACATTGAAAGGCTCCTATTTCTCCTCAGCTTTCGCTCTTTGCAAGGGCAATGCCACTCCCTCTCTCCCCCTTCTCCTCAACATTGTTAGCTGTACCCTTCTCTTCACCACATTAAGCCACCTCTAGAGGATATTCAAAAAAAAAAAAAAGACAGCCTAGAGACCCCCATACGATACAAAATAAGGGAAACAAACACTGGCTTTTTTTTTTTAGGAGTTTATCGTTCATGTTTATAATTTCTTCAGCTCCTCCACCTCCACCTCCTTGGGTTTCTGCATTTGATATAGCTAAATCATAGAAAGGAATAGAACCCCACATTCCTCTGCTTTTCTTAAGGCTTTTTCTGGCATAGGAACATGCATCATTTTCTTCTAGGATACTTGATCCTTTCTCTGGGGATCCTCATTTCATTGGTCCACTCCAAAACAGATTCCCCAGATGGTATGTACTTATTATTCAACTTCAATGTTGTGGATTATTTATGATTCAATTTTGAATATGTATGCACCCACACGAGTTACTCCCTTTTCCTTGTCAAATAGTTAGATTCTTGTTGGAAGCATTTCTGGGAATAAAATTCTAATGATGCATGCATTAATAAAAGAATATGCATGCTAATGATACATGTAAGTTTCTTGCTCTACTTTCCTTTCTATCTTTGCCGAGGTTTTAAAGAATAGGAACAAACATATTATGTTTGGCAAGATCTTTTCTGCTTATGTTTGGCCTATGCTGTGTAAGTCGTGAAATTTGGAAATAGGTCCGATTTCCTGTGAGAAAAAGTGGCAACACTATAATTTCTTCTGATCTTCAACTATTATATGTGTAATTTGTGTTGTACTGTCCCACTGTGAGAATCGATCCTTTTGGCTTAGGAACTCGGGTGTCCTATGCATTACATCAACATAAATCTTTATGCGTCAAGGTTTTGATGCTTTTTAATCGTATTTTGTAGTTTCTGCACTTAATGTGATGTTTAAAAGCTTAAATACTCCATCACAATTAAGTGGTTGGAGAGCGAATGGCGGTGACCCTTGTGACGATTCCTGGGAAGGGATCAAATGCTCAGGCTCATCTGTAACTGAAATGTAGGTCATTTTCCATTACTTCTATTATTCTTCCCTATTATCTGTCTACTGAAGTGTGCTTGCATTCTTCTATATTCAACAGGACATAATTCGAATTTCTGAACTATCCCCCTTCTGTTTTTTTGCTTAAAAATTTGCAGAAAGTTATCTGACTATGAACTCAGTGGACAATTGGGCTACCAGCTATCAAGTTTGACTTCTGTCACCACTTTGTGAGAATTTGCTTCTAGAATTTGGCAAATTTTTATGTTCTATTTTCTGTTTCTTTTTATTTGTTTTTCCCTGTTAGAGAACATAACCTGAAGGCAATGCATGTTTGGTCATAGTACAGTGACTTGAGCAAGAACAACCTCGAAGGTGATATTCCATACCAACTACCTCCAAATGCTGTACACATGTAAGTAAGCTGAACGGAATTAATGAACACGAAAAATCATTTGTACTCTCTTTAAGAGGTTTTGTATCTTTGCTAAGCAATTAATGTTGAGAACATAGCTATTGGAGTCCAGTCTAACTTGTGGCCATTGTCTACCTGTTTTGAAGTTCCGTTGCTTACAGCCGTTGAAAATGGTATTATTATTATTAAGCCAATATTTTTAACTAGATGAGGTAGAAATTTCCCTTGTATGTTGTTGGTATTGCTCAATGGTTAAGACTAGCACCTCTTGTCTCACTACACTAGCTTACTTAATGAAGTTATCCAAATAAATGTTAATTTGTTTTAATGCAACAAAATACAACCTCCAAATGGATGGGAAAAATTGGTTTTGATGACCTTGATCTTGATGTAGGGTTGCATATCGATATCCTGATTTCATTTGTTTGATTCCCTGTAATATCACACTAATCATAAGAGCTCGATTTGCAGAGACCTTTCTGAAAATAAGTTTAGTGGTACTGTGCCTTACTCAATATCTCAGATGACCAGCCTCGAAGACATGTAAGTGAAATAGTTGATTGTTTCTATTTCTTAACAATTTCATCAGTTGAAATTACCATGTCTAATTACTTGGTTGGTGGCTGCAGAAATCTTAGCCATAATCAACTCAATGGACAGCTGAGCGATATGTTTGGGAAACTTCAAAAACTCAAGTCATTGTAAGTATTGCTGAAAAGAAAGTCTTTTTTTCTTTTTCTACTTGCAAACATTATTTTCTACTTACATGCAAGACTTTTCTCTATCAATGGGGAATGTAAACAATTTTTACAATTAAACAGGCCCTAAGGTTTTCAATTGAAGTTGATAAGGTTTTATGGGAAGAATTGAATTTCGTTAGTATGATGTGATTAACTTTTCTCTATGACACATCATTAAACCTTTATCTTTTAAGTGCCTGCAAGATCCACTGAACTTAAATTGTAAGACCATAAATACCCTCAGAAAGGTTGTTTTATGCACAAATATGCTGGTTCTGCAGAAAAATATTAAAACAGAATTTGATGGATTTTCAAGTTTCCGATATTGATGCCTCAACTAGCCTCGGGGCCTTTTTCTAGGTTACAGAAAGAAAAATTCTCAAATGGGAAAATTTTCAGACAAATGCAGAGTGGTGACATGGGAGCATTAAAGGAGATAAGTGTTAAGACATTCATGAGAACGCAATCCTTAGAACGTGACTTTCTGCCTGATGTAGTATTGCACTATCTGATGAAATGCAGTCAAATTTAAATGAACAAGGGAACAAACCAAGAGTAACCAAGTAAAGGCACAGGGATGGAGTTTAGACATCAATACACTCTGTATTATTTGAACAAGAAACTAAATACCATTATGATATCAAGATTTCAAGATTGACGAAAATGAAAATAAACACTAAAGCAAGCCTTAACTTCTGTTTATTTATTCTTCAAGAGGATTTTCAGAAATTACATAAGGTTAGGTCTTGCCATTTGCACTTGCGCTGCTCTCTTGTATTCTGTATTTTCAATAAAATGAAACAAGAACCCCTCTAGACATATAGGTAGTATTGCTTACTAACACATGAGTGACATACAGTGATGTATCATTCAACCAACTGTCAGACAAGCTGCCGAATTCTTTCGCAAATCTTGCAAGTATAAACACTTTGTAAGTGGCAAAAAAGTTTACCTTTTCTTTTTTTTTTTTTAAATCTTTTCTCTTTCAAGTGCTTTCTTGCTTACCTTTGTTTTCTCTTCTACAGGCATCTACAAGACAACCAATTCACTGGTTCAATTAATGTCCTTGCTGACCTTCCCCTAAATGATCTGTATGTGACCAGAAGATTAAATTTGTTGAAAATGATGGTTTTCAATTCTTCTTTTTCTCACATTGAAGCTGATGAAAACCTGAGAGACCTTACAATATCAATTTACACTTTTGCTGGCAGGAATGTTGAAAACAACAAATTTACTGGATGGATTCCTAATGAGTTAAAGGACATTGACAACCTAGAGTCAGTATGCTACAAAATTTTCTTTGTTTATTCTTGCAGTGCTCTAAAAGTTGTTTCCTGACTTTGCAATCATCTCTTTTGAAGAACTGGAGGAAATTCTTGGTCATCTGGGCCGGCTCCCCCTCCACCCCCTGGGGTACAACACAGTCATCCTAATGGAGAAGGGAAGGAAAGTAATGGTGTGGAGAAGTCTGTTGTGAACGCAGTAATTATAGCTGTATCATGTTTAGGTGTCCTCGTGGTGCTTGCTCTTCTTATTGCTGTATTCTCAAAGAGAAGGTCGCCTCCTCCATCCTCGCATTTTCTTGATGAAGAAATGATCAGTGGGCGTAAAGGATTTACTCCCCTTCAATCACGGGAGTTAAGCCCTGAATCATATGTTGGCATTTTAAAAGACCCTAAAGGTATCCATTTGTTTGTGGTTTCTGCATGTCACAATCATAAGTAGAGTTGCCTTTCTAACTGTTTTGAACCATGCTCTTTGCATGAGCATGCAAGACTCTTTCCATGTTTAAAGTTGTTGCAGTATGTTATTTTTCTCGTATACATCCCATGAAAGAGGTGTGTGCGTGTGTGTGTGCGTATTAGTTATTCAGTTTCTTTTAGCAAGTTACTTTCGCTACAAGCTCTGAGGTTGGAATTGCAAAAATTGGTTTGCCAAGCATTCCAGCAGATGTTACATGCCACTCCAAGATTTCTGCAGTGCATAGGGTTTATATGTTTTAGATCGATGTTGGCTGGTTACTTCGTGTCATTTTTGGCCTTTTTACCATCTTTTGTTTGCTTGATAACTAATTAATAATAGTTTTCATGTGACAAATTGTTCTGATTATATGATGTGTGCTGGTGTCAGAATTTAAATCAATGGATTCAAGTGTTGCCATAGATATGAAGTCTTTGCAAAAGTCTCCGTCAATGGGCCTTAAGCGTTCAGTTTCTGGTCGTGTTTCCTTCAGTGCAAATGAGTTTGCAAGCCGTCTGAAAGGCAGAAGAAACACCTCTGTTCATGCTGTACCTTATTCTTTGGCGGATTTACAGAATGCTACTGCTAATTTTGCATCAGGTCGCCTTCTGGGTGAGGGTACCATTGGACGTGTTTATAAGGCAAAATATCCGGATGGAAAGGTAAACGACTGGACTACATCAGTTTGTTAGCATATTGTTTTTCTCTCTTCTGTTCTTCATTTCTTTTTAATTGCATGTTAAGATTCCATCCCATTTACTCCTGTATATATATGTCTATCAGGTTTTAGCAGTGAAAAAGATAGAGTCCCCACTATTTCAAGGCGAGAGGCCAGAGGGATTTTCGGAAATTGTTACAAACATATCAAAGCTTCACCATCCAAACATTGCTGAACTTGTTGGCTACTGTTCAGAACAGGGGCATAACATGTTAGTGTATGACTATTTCAGGAATGGCTCACTCCATGAGTTCCTACATGTGTCAGATGATTTTAGCAAACCACTGACTTGGAATACCAGAATCAGAATTGCTTTAGGTGCAGCCAGGGCTGTTGAGTAAGTAAACAAATTCTTTTGTTTTCAATAATTGGTTATCGTCTTTTCCTTCTTTACGATATTGATTATATTGAAAAATAATCAAATCCCCTTGGGATTTTGAATCCATAATGTCACTGTAGTAGATGGTTACATTCATGCATAACTTGGCAGTTACACTACAAAAAAAAATCTATATTTTTAACAGCATACGGTAATGGCAGTAGCCTAGTTGCAGTTGCTCGTCCTGTGCCCTCCTTTTTAAACTCTTAAATATTTGTGTTACTTGGCTTGTCTCAATCGGTACAGAGCTGGGCCTTTTCAACCAGAAAACCAAAACACAAGCCAGCTCAAACTGAAAACAACAAAAAATGTTCAAGCTCTTAAAATATAAACAAGAGAATTGAGTTGATTTAGAAGGACATCAAAACAAGCTTTTACAGATGTTTATCTTTAACTGCTTTAAGGTGGTATTGCAGCTGATGGCTCGAATTCCATTTCTCACTTTATGTAATTTGATGAGCAGAGATTATAATGTAAATGAATCTAACTTATACACAACATATGTGATGAATTTACAAAATAATTTTAATTTTTATACAACATATTTTAGCACATACGGTTAATGTACCCTTCAACTTGCTGTTTCAAAGCTAACTTGAATACTTAATCTGTATATGTTATATTTGCCCTTTATTGAGTCTAAATTGCATCATGAATTAGCTAAGTGTAATATTTACAGTGATTGTAGTAACACCATGTTTTTCTACCTTCTATAATTGTCCTGCCAAAGTTCTTACCTTCCTAGTGAGTGATGATACAATATTTAGAAGCTTTGCTGGTCTTTTCCTCTAAATTATTAATCCATTGGTGAACATTGTTTTGTTCAGGTATCTCCATGATTCTTGTTCTCCGCCTATAGTTCATAAGAACATCAAGTCATCTAATATTTTGCTTGATCTTGAACTCAATCCTCATTTATCTGACTATGGTATGGCAAACTTTCATCAGGTTGGTATTTTTCTTGACTTCTAATAGATTGCCTTTTTCTATCTGGTTGGAGATATATATGTCGTTCACTCAATTTTGAAAGAGTTGCTCAAATTTCTGATACTACTTGATTACACAACGTACCTGGAACGCAACCTTAATTTTCACTATATGAATTCAAAATAGGCCTGCTGATGACCAGATACAACAAGAATCTGACATGTTTGGCAAATTTCAGTTATTATTCATTTCCCTTCCTGATAAGTAGCCATATTTTGATGGTTTGTTGTTTGTACTTTACAAGTAGCCGTAAAATTTTTTTCTATGAGTAAAGAAATGACAAAAGAAAGTATAGAAAACTATATTCTTTTTGGTGCCAAAAGAAGTAGAAATATGAGTGATGCATGCAAATGTATGCAGTTCTTGTTAATAGAGGAAATGTAGAGGTTCTTGTTATTGGCATGTATGGAAGCCATTTCTGCAATGGTAAAACATCCATAAACACCATATTTTAAAGAGAATGATTGTAGCTTCTTGCATTTGATATTTGCTCCGAAACAAGAGTTAAGGTTTTCCTTACAATCCTTTTCAGCGTACAAGCCAAAACCTCGGACTAGGATACAATGCTCCAGAATGTACAACGCCTGCAGCCTACACACTGAAGAGTGATGTTTACAGTATTGGAGTGGTCATGTTAGAGCTATTGACTGGTCGGATGCCTCTCGACAGGCGAGCCTAAATCACTCACTCAATCCCTTATCATTTGCTTTATATACAGAATTTTTGCATCTGAGTTAATTTTATCGCTTTTCTTTTCAGTAAAAGACCAAAATCAGAAGAGTGCTTGGTGAAATGGGCCAGTCCTAAGCTGCATGACATAGATGCACTGGCAAGAATGGTTGATCCCGCCTTGAGGGGACTGTATCCTCTCAAGTCTCTCCCTCCATTTGCTGATATTATCGCCCTCTGTGTGCAGGTGAGAGCCAATTCCTGTAGCCGAGCAACAATGTTGCAATCAACAAAATATCCTAGAATGTTACTCATATTGATTTATCATATTAAAATAAATTCTAACATCTTCTGTTGTTCGGTATCTTTGCCAGTCGGACCCAAAGCTTCGGCCTCCAATGTCTGAGGTGGTGCAGGCATTGGTAAGGTTAGTTCAACAATCAACCATACACATGAGGGAGGATCTTTCAGCTTCTCGCCGGACAGAGGACTCTGACTAATAACTCTTTGCTCCTTTTCCGTTTTTCATGTATAAAATTTCAACCAGATTTAAGTGCAGAAGAATGTTTTCCCTTTTTCATCCATTACTTTTTTCTTTTTTGGCAAAAAATTTTGATTATCTGCTTGTAGAAATGTTAGAAACATAGAATCTTTAGGGCCTCAATTTTATGTAGTCGGCAATTCTTTTTCATTTTCAGAAGGATAGTTTTTGGAAAATAACTAGAAACAGTGTTGAAAATCATTAAGTAGTTACTAGTTGTCACACATGATTTTGGTTACTACTTATTCACTTTAAGAGTTGTCTTACAGCATAATGCCATATAGAGAATAATGAGAACAACATAAAGGTAAGAGTGAGAAACGGTACAAGAGAACATAGAAAGAGGGAGAAACATTTGTAATTCAGGAAATAGTTAAGAGAAATATGCTACCTCCATATTTGAGCGTCAAACTTTTAAGAACATTTCAAGGTAAAAGTAACTTATGAACTTTGTCCCTTATTCTGAGTGATGCTATCCAAGTTGGTGAGATTCGACCTTATGCCCAAATATGAAATTAAAAACAAAACACAATGGAAAAACAAAACATGCATTTAATCAAAGAAATTGTCGAGTCTCATAGGATCAATGTTTATGTTTTTCATGTAATTTTTAAATTAATTATGAACATTCATAAGTTTAAATATTACATTCTTTGCTCTAAATATTGTAATCAAGAACCAATTAAATCCAAAAGGGCTTGTAGCGAAGCAAGAAACTTGAAAAAGAGAATAAGTCAGTCTAAAATCCAACAGCCGAAATCTTTGCTTCATTACTTTTAAGATTTGTCAAATCTTCAGCCACCCAACTGTTTGGCCTTTAACAGCGATCCACACATTGACTGATAAGACCGACTCAAATATATGATCTTTTTTGGGCTAGCTAGTTTTATTTCTGAAACAAAATAGATCAAAAATTCTTGCCGATCTTATTTCTATTAGACAAAGAAAACTATTTTTCTTTTCTTATTTTCATGAAATGGCTAAAAAGTGGCTAAAGGTTTTTTTTTTTCATCATAATTTTAGTTGGCTAACATAATATAATTATATAGCCAAACTAAGTTGTGACCTTAAATACAACATTTGTATTTTTATTCAATTAAGTCCTTGTAAACTTAATTAATTTTCTCACTTTATTTTGGTTTATGTCAAATAAATCCAACTTAATTGATTAGTCTTATTTAATCTCAATCATGTCACTTAATATATGTGATTCATTAGGCTTGTAACATGTTGGTAATAAATATAAATCATAATCAAATATGAATTTAATAATTTATTTATATTTATGAATCATGAGCGGCATTTAGCAATATATCATGATCATGCAAATGTTTGAGAGACAATTAAAGAATTTGACAAAGCCTTTTAGTGATAAGCCTTTTAATGCAATACGATCCTTTCATCAAATATCTCAGATATATCATAAAGCATGGCTCAATGTCTATTTATGACATTTTATATTAGTTTTCATAATTCATGACTAACCTTATGAATTTAGGAAACTAACTTTCCTTAAATTCATCATGCTTTGGCTAAAGACATTATACAAGTTAATTCAGAATTGAGAACAAGTGAGATACATCCCTTCATATTACTTGAGACGATGAATCCTCTCTTAACAACTCATCCACCTTCGCATGTTTAATGGCACACCTAAAAACATCCTGTTTAGGCATCTGGTCTCCTCCAAACTTGTAAAGGTGAAATTGAAGCATGCCATTCCCCATACAAACTGACCTAGTGTCTCAAGTTCGAGGACTAGTTGCATGACTATCACATGAGAACATATTTTATAAACACTTGAGTGAAACATGAAATGGAGTTCTTATAACGAATCATGTTCAGTAAACTTATTCTCTAATATGCACCCACATGCCATCCTCAAGTATCCGATATACTTCAATCTATGAGATCGATTGCTTACTTCCTAAGTAAGGAGGCTTAATTTGTATTAGTCTTTGAGCATTATTAATGTCCTGTCTTGACAATACAATGACCAAGAACAATTTTAAGAACATGGCTTTAATGCATAGAGATCTTATAATTGTAATAACTTTATAATTCTCTTGCAAGGCCTTTATGTTCCATGGGTTTCATCTAATTATACTTAATAACTCCTTATTATTGTACTAACATGAAGGAATGCCTTTATCAGATATAGTTATGCAATTAAATAATCATTAATATATATTCCTTGACCAATCCAATTGGCACAAGGTCATATACCAACAATCTCCCACTTGTACTTGAGTAATTGCTAATGTATCCAATATTGAACTTTTTCGCTAAGCGATTGTGTCTCTACTAGGACAGCTCAATTGTAATATTTAGGAATATATTAATTTATATGCTTGATAATCTCCATTGTAATAATTGAAATACTCATTTAGATCACAACAAGACCTTGGTTTCTTTATAATGGCTCTAGTTGTTACTTTAACAACTCAAAATAATTTATTGGTTTATTAAACCAATGATCCAAATATCTTTCCTTTTGCAGTCTAAACAAAAGAATTTGTATCCGGTTATAGATATAATCATGCAATTAGCCCTTGTTTTAAAACCATTCCAATACAACTGCCCAATCATTACTTTTGTTAATTTAGCATTTAGGATTCTCTTTATGTTAAACTCCTTTAACATGTCATCCTAAATTCTTTTGTTGAGTCCCCTTTTAGGCTCTAACTCTTTAGGCTTTTTTTGTTTTTCTTAGACTGCCAAATGTATCTTATACACTTTTAATGAATAACTTATCTTACTCCCATTAACCTTATGATGTGCACAAAATATTTTTATCTTATTCAATGTATTCAACTATTTTGAATTTATTCCATTGAATAGGGATTATTACCCAACTATTCATGTTGGATCATTTAGCAGACATATCTTATATGAGTAGTGCATCAATATGCATCTTACTTATGGTTTGTATTTAACAAATGAATTATGCATCTTTGCATCTTACTAAATCAATCTTTGTGCATAGATCTTATCTATTGGATTTCATAATTTCATGGCCCTTGACCTTTAAAGTGTCATTAGCTCCCACTATTTCTATCATGCATAGAAATCTTACCAAGTAAACTTATTTACTTTCTTTTGGGGCATTATATCCATAACTTTTATGTATACTTACATATCATAAGTCGTTCATTATTGGTGATGGGATGAAATCCTCTCAAAGGTTAGTTCATGATATTAACTTGGTTAGGACTGCTTTGTGATTCATCTCTTATGAATTCAATATGATAATTAATTGTTATTTAGCTCTAAGCAATCTTATTTTAGATCTTTTATCTCAATAAGAATACTCTTAACTAAATGTGTTCATAATCCTATTATGAATTCATTGAGTTAAGACTCAATTTTATCTAAGTCATCTCATTAATTTCCTTTTGATTCATAATAAAAGAAAAAAAATCATCTTATGACTTAGTATTGATTATTATGTATGCAAGGCTATACTAAAGGATAAATAATTTAGAACAAATTCCAAAATAAAATGACATGCAATGTAAATATAAATATATAAGCTAAGCATCTCATGCTAGCAAAATATAAATCTATGTTTCCAAAACATAAAATAAAAATATTCACCCATAGGCCCAAAAGCAAAACATCTCATCTTGGCAATCATGTAGTGAAAACATTCAACGTCTAAAATTATTTATTGTTCCACAATCTAATTTAGGCCAACAAGCTTGATCACCGTCAACTATGGTTGTTGCCTTCATGGTCTTATTCTTAACTGCTCATTGTCATTAGTTCCTTCAATATGTTATACATGTTAGAACCATTACTAAAGAGTAAGGTATTATATACCAAGTAGTGAAAAATAAATCATCACATGATTCATACCTAATGTGGAAGCTTCCTTCTATTTCTCCCCTTTCATGGATTCAAGATAATCCTTGCAACTGTGCTTCCAGTGCCCTAGTTTGTCGTAGAAATGGCAATTGTCATTGTCCTTGTCCTTCTCCACTCCTCCAATAGGCTTCACACCTTTTGAAGTTGATGTGTTTTCACCCTTGTCTTTCTTAAAAAATATTTTTTCTTATTTTTATTTTTCTTATAAGAGACAAGATGAACTGAAAGCTTCTCATTCGCAATGATGGTCTTAGCCTATGTGAGCATATTCAATAAGCTCAATAAGGTTACCTCAGTCTTGTTCATGTTAAAGTTCAACATAAACTATGAATAGCTCTTTGGCAACAAAGAAAGTACAAGGTCTATGTTCAAATTATGATCCATAACCCAACCGAATTGCTCAAATCGAGTGATATATCCTATCATTTTAAGCACATGAGACCTTATTGGGCTTCCCCCATACATCTTACATCAAAACAATTCCTTTGAAATGTTGAATCTCTTTGTGAAACTTTCCTTATCGAACATTTCTCTAAAGATTAGGATAATATCCAGGGAATTTAGCTTCATGTTGCTTTTGAAGATTTAAAGACATATTAGCCAACATCACACATGTGGCTTGATCAAGATCATCCATATAAACTCTATAGGCCTCATTTTCCTCATTTGTAGCATCATTGCTAGGTTCATCAAGAACGAGACCATTTAAAACATAAGTCTTTTTCTCTTGTTTCAAGACAATCTTGATATTGTGAAACTAGTCAATGAAATTTAGGCCTATTAACTTGTTTGCATTAAGTATGCTTTTAAGTGACATACTGTTTACCATGATTGATTTATATCCTATATAAACCAACATATATAAATAGTAGTCATTAACAGAAATTATGTAATCATAAAAACAAGGTTTTAGAATTTTATATGATTATTCTCAATATTTTATCAAAATAATAGCCTTCCTCAAATATTTCGAGAAATTTAACGTTTAAACTTCATATTGAACTAGGACCATTTTCATCCCACCATGATCTTGAGTGACTCAACAAGCCATAATGAAACTAATTAGGTAGGTAACTTAACTTACCGATTGTATCTTGTACAACTCCTAAATCATTTAGGTGACAACTCCTGTTCTAAATGCATCATATACATTGTGCCTAACTATGCCTCTAATACTATGTAGTCAAGTGTGACACATTTGAATAGCACAGTACTAGTTGAGTAGAACCACCAATAACTCAAACGTACTCGTATAAAAGTTTGGCCTTGAGTGACATAACAAGCATCCAATTAAAAGAGTAGCTTAATTATCTTGTTATATGCTGGAAGGCAACTTTTTGACTCAATATATTAAGGAGGGATTTTATTTATTAATTCATTAATTAAGATCTCATTAATTTGACGTTGTTGACGTGTACAACATTTATTTACATTTCACATATATCATACATATATTGAAAAATAAATCTATCACATACCAACTACTAGGATAATTGATAACTCTATGATATAGAGTTATTTGAGCTTAATTTTGATAATAATTTGGCTTAGTTTTTGTAGTAATGCATAGAAATTAGTAGATTTTATTTAATTATTTTAATTTAGTTATTTTAGGTGAGTCAATCTAATCTCAATTAATTTTATACTTAATTTGGTGTTAATGTGGTTAAGATAGGTTGTTATTGATTTATTTGTGCTTTTGTAGGTGTTTGAAGAAGAATTTTAGTGAAAGAAGGAGAGCAATTTTGAGGTGCAGACTTGCACTGCATATGTTACGGTATTTTAGCCATACTTTCTTTACAGAGCTCCAAATGAAGGGATTCTTTAACCTTTGGAAAGATAAGAGAAAAATCTACAACTTTCATGTTTACACTTTACCCAGTTCGGCTTGTAGGATGGTCAAAAATCTTGTCAAAATTAACGCACTGTAGCAATTCTAGAGCAATTACGATTTTTGTTAATTAATTTGGCAAAGCTACGATTTATATAGTTTGATAAGGAAATCCCAACTGTAATTGACTTCTTTCTTCACCCAACTTGGCCTAACTTCAAAGGCTATAAAAACAACCTTTCGGAGGACTTAAGGGAGGACGAAACACTAGATTAACAGCTAAGAGTCAAGTCACAAAGTCATTGAAGCTGAAAAGATTTTGAAGGATTCAAAAAGACTTGGAAGATCAAGAACACAATTCTTGAGTTTTTCCATATTTTCTTTTATTATTTTATTTTCTTAGTTTGTTTTTATTATTTAAACTTTATTTGATAATGATGTATGACTTGATGGGGAACTAAATTTTTAATCTAAGATTATAATTGAACTCAATAAATAGTCTGAATTATTTATCTCTCTTTTACTTATATTTGATAGATTTAAGTTGTTTATTTTATTCTGTTCTTAATGCTTCTAGTTGATTGGTCACCAATTAGATTGAATTGGAAACCTAGGTTAAACCTTGACGAAGGAGATTTAGGTAGACCTTGAATAAAATAGCGTATGATCGAATACACTTAGTTGATTAGATGGTTTGATTTGCATATAGGGTAGACATATATTTATAAGCTACACGTAGCTAAGATTAAAACACAAACTTAATGAATCTTTCTTCAATTTAATTTGCATAGACATATAGTAAATTAATTGAGAGAAGTATTTTTATGAGAAACTTGACAGAGACTTGTAAATGATTTAGGACTTTAAGTTAGCAATTTAAACCATTAAACTGAGTTAATAGAGAGAGACAATAATCAGATGAAGTATTGAGGGATATTATAATCTTAGGTCTGGTAGTTAAGTGAGGTTTATTTACTATTTAGTTTCAATTTATTACTTTTAATTTCTTTTTATTTTAATTGTTTGAATAAAATTAAGGTGTTATAATTTTAGTAGTTAACAGTAGGAATTAAACAATTCTTCGTGGGAACGATACTCTATTTCATTACTATATTATTTGTTAATGATACGTGCACTTGCGTAAGAAATCAATGACAATAATTATGGACTTTACTAATTCTAACTTCCTCGAGCCATTAAGGAAATTAGTTGGTCAAATTCCTAAAGGATTGTACTAACATTATCTTTAAGCTTTGCTTATAATCTCCTTGAATCTCCATGGCCCCTTTGGACCTCCATATTCAAGTTACAAAAGTTTTTCTATTTAATCCTAGTTTTACACTTTGATTTAACTAATTACATTCTATAATTAAAAAACCTCGAGTTACATTTGAGAGGAGTTAAGTGAGAAAATAATTTTACAATCCTAGAGAAAATGAGAGTAAGGCAAGGTGAGTAGATTTTATTTCAAAATAAATACCATAAGAAATAAATTTAACAATCCATGACCTAATGTTCTAAGGTCTAAGTCCATAATCATCCTCATACTTTATAATCACAATCAAAAGCATAGAAATAAATGCAAGCTCAACATCACTTGGTGATCTTGTGTGTTATTTACGAAATGCATCAATTAACTCACTTAAAGTGTTAGACTCAAAATATTTGGTATTACTTTATTTCAATTTAGTGTTTAAAAAATACTCATTTTCAAAACACTTAAAGGAAACCTGTTACTCCTTTTGCTTAAGTAGAAATCCATTGAAATAAACTTTCCATTTTAATTCTTTTCATTAATTTTGGAAACTTCTTTATTTTAGGTAAGCTTCCTAAAATATATCTAAGACAACATCTTAATTTGTAACATTTAGAACATAGATTAATTTCCTAAATTGTATCTTGTTAAGTTACCTAAATGATGACTTTAACAAATTTTGAAAACTTCTAGTCAAACCAAAAATTTTAAGAAAAGCTATCACTTAATTTTAGGAATCTCCTTTAAAGTAGGAAACAAATTCTTATGAATCTCCCAAATTAAAATGCTAACCATAATTTTAGGAATTCAATTTAAGTAGAAAGCAATTTCCTATTCTCTATGAATCACCAGAAATTAAAATGTTATAACCATAATTTTAGGAATTCAACTTTAAGTAGGAAACAATTTCCTATTCTTTATGAATTACCCAAAATTAAAATAGATGGCATTTCAATGCTCTTAAAACTCAATAAATCATGAATCAAACTCATGAACAAAGCCGCTGGAAATTTTTGGCAAGTGTGTTTAACAATTAATTACAAAATTCATGAAGAATTAAGCCACCAAAACCGATTATAGCTACCAAAAATTTTCTGTATTGAATCATTGTTGTTTTGGAACTCGAAAACATGATTTTTATGAACCTTTTTATGCTAAATCAAGTCTGGCTGACACGTACAGTAATTTCATTTGATATAACTAATTTTTAACAATTTAAAACTGCTCATAACCCTTGCCCAATGTTAGCAAAAATAATCAGCATATTAGTCTTCGAAACAGCTCAAAACTATTCAATTTTAACTTTGCTTTGCAAGCCTTTTAATCCATTCATTAATTCTTCAACTAAATATGATTTTAAACCTTTAAAAACATGTTTTAATGAATTCATAACATGTTCTCTAGATTTGAATTAAAATAGAAAAACAAATTTTAAAGAAAGCCTTCAAAACTGATATATACCAAATCAACACACAAATCAATCCTATTGATTATCACCAATGCAAATTATATGAAAAACATCAAACAAAGGCTATGAAACCACTGTTGGGATTTGACTTCATGTTCAAACATGAAATTAAAAACATAATAAAATAGAAAAATAAAACATGCATTTAATTAAAGACACAACCGAATCTCATAGGATCAATGTTTGTATTTTTATGTAATTTTTAAATTAATTATGAATATTTATAAGTTTAAGTATTACGTACCTTGCTCTAGATATTGTAATCAAAAGCCAATTAAATCCAAAAGGGCATGTAATGAAGCAAGAAACCTGAAAAAGAGAATAAGTGAGTGAGAAATCCTATAACCGAAATCTTTGCTTCTTCACCTTTAGGATTTGTTAAATCTTCAGCCACTCAATTATTAAGCGTATCGACATGGAAAAAACTCATTTATTGATCAATATAAAAACAAATATTTTTATGATGATTAAAGATTTGAAAAGTACAATTATTTGCTTATTTTATTATTTTAATATTTAATATTATTATATTTGATAAATATTAGGGTATATATAATTTTTTGTTGTAAATTTAAATAGTTGAATTATATTTTAATTGAATCATTTTAATCAAAATAATCATAGTAATTGTGTTGATTGTGTAAATAGGTTATAAATCATATAAATTTTAATCGTGTAAACGAATCTTACCGTGTCGTATAAAATTTAACCCGACATGTTTAATAAACATGTTACTTATATTGTGCTATGTTACACATTTATTAAACGTATCTATATATGTACTTAAAATCTTAACACAATCAATTAATGGTGTTGTATTTATGTTTATTTATATAATTGTTAATATTTTATATTTAAATGACCTTAAAAGCTTGAAATCACCTTCGACATGCCCATCACCACTTCTTGCAAAGTTCACAAAAAATGTCCAGCCGAAGAAACCCATTACCTGATCAGAGGCATCAACAAAGGCACCCAAAACTTTGTTAGCTCATGAGAATAGTAATAGTTTAGCTGCAATCATAATGCAAATTAAAGAAATTAACAAACCCTTCTATGATCGCTGTTTTCTGTTTTCCTGAAAGGTAGCCACAACACTGAAATATATAGATATATCTAAAAGTACATAAATAAATAAATAAATAAATTCGATCATTCATATACTATATATTATATAATTTTAATAAATAAAGAATCAAATTCGTGTATATTTATATGAGTATTCATGTACACAAGCACGTATGCATAGATTCTCATTCAAAAGCAGTATTTTACCCTTAAGTCCCAAAACAGACTAGGCTGGGATTTAAAATTTGGTTGTCTTATTCCGCATTGGTAATTTAGATATTGCAGTTGTAGGTATATATATATATATATATATACTAGATTCGTATCAGATATGCAGGGTTGCTTTCTTGGTTGGTGGTGTAGATAATTTGTCAACCTATATCTTGGGTTTAGCTAGATACGTGTTGTCATGAGTTCTTATTTATTTTATAAATGATTAATTAATTCATTATTGCCAATCATAATCTTTTCTTGCAAAATAAATTAATAGGAATAGATATTGTTTATTTTTGCAATTAACGTTTACTTGAACAGCTGGATCCATGATCCATTTTGTGCAGCAGTGTATTCTATGGTTTCTCATTGGATTAAGGCACTAAAACTTTTTCTGCATGGTCAATGATAGCGTCTATTTAAATCGAAAGAATCTTGTTTAAGGCAAAGATTAGGAAATGCCTTCTCTTGTCTTGGTGGGTAAGATTCACTTGCAAAGATCAATTTGATTATTGATTAATAGTTGACGCATTGTTATACATTATTAGTGAACCAAATGTTATTAATCATTAATAAATAAATTTAAAAGTTGGAAATTTTAAAAAAATAAATATTCATAATTTCAAAAATATATATATAATTTGAAATGCTTTTTGAACTTTTACTTTTACATATTTATGACACTACAAAAAATCATTGTATTTCCAACGGAAAAAATTCTGTTGGAAATTTGCAATGGATTTCCAATAGAATTTAACTAAAATTTTTATCTACTAGTTCCGACGGATTTCCAACAGATTTCTGTGGAAATTTCCGTTGGAATTTTGGCTTGTACAACACACACATGGTATGTTTAATATTTTCAACGAAATTTTTCGTTGGAAATCCGTTGGAACTTTAAACTTTAAAAAAAAAAGGTGTAATCTTAACAGTTTCTAACGAAATTTTTCGTTGGAAATCCATTGAAAATTTCATCTTCAGAACACATGTCTAATTGTTAATTATTTCCAACGGATTTCCAATGAAATTTTTCGTTGAAAATTTCTG
>NW_017234845.1:0-26207 GCF_000208745.1 Theobroma cacao | reverse complement strand
TAACCCCTCACCCCTCACCCCTCACCCCTCAACCCTCAACCCTCAACCCAAACCCCAAACCCCCAACCCCAACCTCCAAACCCCAACCCCTAACCCAAAACCCCTAAGCCCAAAACCCCAAACCCCAAACCCTACACCCTACACCCTACACCCTCAACCCTCAACCCTAACCCCTAACCCCTAAACCCTAAACCCTAAACCCTAAGCCAAGAAGGGAAAACAATCTTACAGTATCGGTAAAATGGGATGATACGTGGATACAGACCCATTTGCAAGCAAATGAAGGAGAAAAAATTCAAAATTATTTTAAGCAAATGCAAGTGGCGCCTAAACCACAGAAAGAGTGTCAGAAATTCACAAAAATGGAGTCAGGTAGTCAGGTGGGGTCAACTGTAGTGGGAAGGCAAATGCTTATCTCCATGCGAGAGCAAGATGAAATGGGTCAGCGGATTACGTGTCGAAAACAAAAATTGAAGAAAAAAGCCAAGCCGGTTTTAGCCAACTTAGTCCACGTGATGAACGTTGAAGATGGAAGACTGTCGGAGGATATAATCCCTACTGCAGAAGGTCAGAAAAGTCAAACAAAAAAACAGCAGCTACCAGACAAAGAACCAACGAACATTGAGGGAAGTGGCAGCTTAAATATCTCGCAATCCTTACCAGGTAACTATATTTTTAATACAGAAAATGATTCAATTCCTTCTAACGAAACTGCATGCAATAGCACAAAACAAGAAAGCCACAAGTTGGACAATCATCCACGTGTTTTCAGAAGGAGGAATTCTGAAGGTTCTCTACATTCAACAGACAATTGGAATTCCATGAACGCCTCAGAATTCTTGGAGGGAAAAGATTGAGCAGAAACAGAAAATTCCATCTCATCGAAGCCTTCTTTTCAAACTTTTCCATGATCAGCTCCCTTATTTGGAATGTAAGAGGTGTGGCAAGAGTTGAAGTACAGAGACGATTGAAAAAATTAAAAATGATGCACAATATAAAATTGATGGTAATATTGGAACCAATGGTTCACATAAGAAGAGCTACATATTTTCGTAGGAGTTTTGGGTTTGACAAGGTGGTAAGTAATTGCTCACACAAAATCTGGGTCTTTTCTTCTGAGGAAGTTAGTTGTGAAATCCTGTTTGATCATGCTCAATACTTGCATGTGAAATTAACCCTGCCTTGGCTACCCTATTCTTTATTTACTTCTTTTGTTTATGCCAAGTGCACTAGACAGGAAAGATTGGAACTCTGGAATAGTCTGCGTTTGTTATCCTTGGATATGTAGGGACCATGGATGGTGGGTGGTGATTTTAATTCAATTGTGAGTAATACAGAACGATTGAATGGAGCTCCTCCCCATAATGGCTCAATGGAGGATTTTGCCTCAACTCTGTTTGACTGCGGATTACTTGATGCGGGGTTTGAAGGGAACAGTTACACGTGGACTAACAATCATATGTTCCAACGGCTAGATAGAGTGGTATATAATCCAAAATGGGCTGAATGTTTTTCTTCCACCCGAGTGCAGCATTTGAACCGGGACAGGTCTGATCATTGTCCACTCTTAATTTCATGTTTCACTGTCAGTCAAAAAGGTCCTTCGACTTTTCGGTTCTTACATGCTTGGACGAAACATCACGATTTTCTTCCATTTGTTATAAAAAGTGGGCAAACTCCACTACAAGGCTCGGGATTATCGACTTTTTGGTTCAAACAGCAGCGGCTCAAAAGGGACTTAAAATGGTGGAATAAGCATATCTTTGGGGACATATTTGAGAAGCTACGGTTGGCAGAAGAAGAGGCAGAAAAGAGAAAAATAGAATTTCAACAGAATCCTTCCTTGATTAACAGAAATCTCATGCACAAAGCTTATGCAAAATTGAATCGTCAACTTAGTATTGAGAAGCTTTTTTGGTAACAAAAATCCGGTGTTAAATGGTTAGTGGAGGGTGAAAGCAACACTAAATTCTTTCACATGAGGATGAGGAAAAGAGAGTGAGAAGTCACGTTTTTCGGATCCAAGACTCATAAGGAAATGTATTCGGTGATCTCCATTCTATCCAAAATTCTACCATTGAATTCTTTCGTAATTTATTGCAAGCAAAAAATTATGATATTTCCAGGTTTGACCCCTCTTTAATTCCTCGGATTATCTCCTCTACTGATAACGATTTCTTAGGTGCAGCACCATCACTTCAGGAAGTCAAGGAAGTAGTCCATAATATTAACAAGGATAGTGTGGCAGGCCCGGATGGTTTCTCATCTTTCTTTTACCAATATTGTTGGGATATCATCAAACATGACCTTCTTGATGCAATGCTGGATTTTTTTCGAGGGTCTCCATTCCCACGTGGCGTCACTTCCACAACATTAGTACTGCTACCTAAAAAGCCAAATGCCTGCCACTGGAGTGAGTACCGTCCAATTAGTTTATGTACTGTCTTAAATAAGATAGTAACTAAACTCTTGGCGAACCGTCTGTCTAAAATTCTGCCATCCATCATTTCGAAAAATCAGAGTGGTTTTGTCAATGGCCGCCCTATCAGTGACAACATCTTGTTAGCTCAGGAACTTATCGGTAAGATTGATGCCAAGTCGAGGGGAGGTAATGTGCTTCTTAAACTTGATATGGCCAAAGCTTATGATCGCTTGAATTGGGATTTCCTATACTTAATGATGGAACACTTTGGCTTCAATGCTCATTGGATAAACATGATAAAAGCTTGCATTTCTAACTACTGGTTCTCCTTACTGATCAATGGTTCTTTGGTGGGTTATTTCAAATCTGATAGGGGACTGCGACAAGGTGACTCTATTTCTCCAATGCTATTCATTTTGGCTGCTGACTATTTATCCCGATGATTGAATCATTTATTTAGCTACTATAGTTCCTTGCAATATTTATCAGGTTGCCAGATGCCTATTAGCCACCTATCCTTTGCTGATGATATTGTTATATTCACTAATGGAAGTCGTTCAGCATTACAAAAAATTTTGAGTTTTTTACAGGAATATGAACAGGTGTCCGGTCATAAAGTTAATCATCAAAAAAGCTGTTTTATCACAGCTAATGGTTGTCCGCTCTCTAGGAGGCAAATCATATCTCATACAACTGGATTTTAGCACAAAACACTCCCTATTACCTACCTCGGAGCTCCACTGCATAAAAGACTAAAAAAGGTACTCCTTTTTTATTCTTTAATTTCAAAAATAAGAGATCGTATTTCAGGGTGGGAGAATAAGATTTTATTGCCAGGAGGCCGTATTACATTGTTAAGAAGCGTTCTTTCCTCTCTTCCGATGTACTTGTTACAAGTCCTTAAACCACCTGTGACAGTGATTGAGAGAATTGATAGACTGTTCAATAGTTTCCTATGGGGTAACTCAGCTAAAAACAAGAAAATGCATTGGGCGAAATGGGCAAAAATCTATTTTCCATGTTCAGAAGGGGGACTTGGCATCCGAAAATTGGAAGATGTTTGTGCGGCATTCACGTTAAAATTATGGTTGAGATTCCAAACAGGTAATAGTTTATGGACACAATTTCTGAGAACTAAATATTGCCTTGGCCGAATACCCCACCATATCCAACCGAAGCTTCATGATTCCCATGTTTGGAAACTGATGATCAGTGGTCGAGAAATGGCTTTGTAAAATATTCGATGGAAAATAGGTAAAGGGGACCTTTTTTTTTAGCATGATTGTTGGATGGGAGATAAACCTCTAACTGCTTCATTTCCTTAATTTCAAAATGACATGTCACATGTTAATCATTTCTATAATGGTTATACTTGGGATGTGGACAAATTGAAATCATTTCTGCCTATGGCTTTAGTTGATGAGATATTGCAGGTCCCTTTTGATAAGTCCCAAGAGGATGTTGCATATTGGACTCTCACTTCAAACGGCGATTTTTCCACTAGGAGTGCTTGGGAGATGGTTAGGCAGCGGCAAGCGTCTAATGCATTATGCTCATTCATCTGGCACAGAAGCATTCCTTTATCGATTTCCTTTTTCTTATGGAAAACTCTACATAATTGGATCCCAGTGGAGCTTCAGATGAAGGAAAAAGGTATTCATTTGGCTTCTAAGTGTGTTTGCTGCAACTCCGAAGAGTCCTTAATTCATGTCCTATTGGAAAATTCGGTAGCGAAACAGGTTTGAAATTTCTTTGCAAAATTCTTTCAAATCTATATTTGGAATCCCCAACATGTTTCTCAAATTATATGGGCACGGTATTATTCTGGTGATTATGTCAGAAAGGGCCATATTTGTGTTTTGCTTTCAATAATTATTTGATGGTTCTTATGGTTAGAAAGGAATGATGCAAAGCACAAGCACTCAGTGTTGTATCCAGATTGAGTAACATGGCGAATCATGAAGCTATGCAGACAGTTATATGATGGATCCCTGCTACAACAATGGCAATGGAAAGGAGACACAAATATAGCAACAATGTTGAGACTTTCTTTTCCTCTTAAACAGCATGCCCCTCCCCAAATTTTTTATTAGAAAAGGCCATCCATAGGTAAATATAAGTTGAATGTGGATGGTAGCTCTCGGAATGGTCCACAAGTAGCTAGTGGAGGAGTGCTTCGAGACCATACAGGTAAGCTGATCTTTGGCTTCTCCGAAAATATCGACCTTTGTAATTCCTTGCAGGCTGAATTGCAAGCTTTACTTCGTGGACTTCTCTTGTGCAAAGAGCATCGTATAGAGAAGCTGTGGATCGAAATGGATGCATTGGTGGCGATTCAATTAATTCAGCTCTCCAAAAAAGGGTCCCGTGACATAAGGTATCTATTGGAGTCCATAAAGATGTGCCTGCGCAGCTTTTCCTATCGAATTTTGCACATCTTTCGAGAAGGCAACCAAGCAGTAGACTTTCTGTCAAATGAAGGACACAATCATCAAAATCTTTGTCTATTCACTGAAGCACAAGGTCAGCTACAAGGTATGCTTAAATTAGATAGATTGAATTTACCTTATGTTCGTTTTCAAGGAATGTAAAGGAGTAGTACTCCTAGTTTATTTTTATGTCTTTTACATAGAATTTTGTAATATGGAAGTGTTCCAACTTTATGACGGTAGACTAAAATAGGGTCATAAAATGGAACACTTTATTCTAGGTGTTTTGCTTTTCTACAATTTATGGTTTACATTTTACTTTAGTTTATTGCTTCAATGTAATAGTAAGAAATATTGTCTCCCGGTACCATCAAAAGTTATCCACGTAAGATGGATTTTCTTACTCTAAGTGCTTTTATAAATCAATCTCATGCTCATGTAACTCAGAGGTACGGTATATGCCCCCCTCCTTTGTACCTTTTTATCGTTATTAATAAAATTTAACAAGGTAGCTGGGCACTGCGTGAATTTCCAGTATAAAAAAAAAAACTCTGAAACCTGAACCCTAACCCTCGAACCCTTCACCCCTAAACCCTAAACCTTAACCCCTAAACCCTAAACCCCTAACCCCTAACCCTAACTCGTAACCCCGTAACCCGTAACCCCGAACCCTTAAACCTTAAACCCCTAAACCCTAACCCTTAACCCCTAAACCCTAACCCTAAACCCAAACCCCGAACCCCAAACCCCGAAACCCTAAAACCTAAAACCATAAAACCCCAAACCCTACAACCCTAAACCCTTAACACTAACCCCTAAACCCTAACCCCGAACATCTAAACCCCAAACCCCAAACCCTAAACCCATAAATTTGCTAAACTTCTTGGCTAACATGGCTATCTTCATCCTCCTCACTCTTATTCTTTGTACTATTTTCTTCTTCTTCTTCTATTTTGGATTTGAGTGTTATCCTCTTTTTCTTTGTGTCCTCATTCTTTGTTTTTTCCCTTTCATTTTCATGTTTCAAAGTAATCTCATAGGTAAGAAGATATCCTACAAGCTTCTCTAGTTTGAAGTTATTTAGATTTCTTACTTTTTCTATGACCATCACTTTTGGTCTCCATGACTTGGGTAGACTATAGAATACCTTTTTAACTAGTTTAGCATTTGAGAAGTCTTTTCCTAAAGCTTTCAAAACTCTAACTATGTTTGTGAAACTATCTAACATTTAGCTTATAGTATCACCTTCTGTCGCAACCCAAATTTGCGACCATGATCAATGCAAAGGTATCAATGGGAGTTATCCTCTTAGCCCTGGCAAGCCTAAAATAAAAAATTCAAATCAAATACTCAAAATTACCTCATGGGACTCTTCACTATGGAACCGTACATTAAACATGCATGAACATATTATATCACATAGGAATATGTTATATTAGTTTGCACACTAACGTGCTCAAAATGCAAAAGCAACATATTGCAAAATAACATATATAGGCCATCTTGTGGCAATTACATAGTGTAGCCATCCCATGGCATGTTGATATATCACAACGAATAATTATGTAATATGACTAATGGTAAGTGACTTTTTGACTAATGGAAATTAATCAACCGTTAGTCATAAAGTCTTATTTGACTAAAAATAAAAATATAAAAACTTGATTAAATGCAATAGAAGAATAAGGATTTAAAATTGTTAAGAGTCAATTTTAGTCAATCACATGCAGTAACTAAATGACGTAAGAAATCAGCGTGAAAACAAAGACTACCACTCAACTAAGCCTTTAAAATTGATAACCAAGTTTCAAACGTGGAAACTTACACTCAAAATTTGAGAGAAAATATAATATTATTCAATAATTCACAAAAAATAAGTTTTCTAATAACTAAGCCTAAATGTGCTATTTATAATAGCTTAATCTTTTTTTTACCTAAACTTAAAAGCACAAGTAAAGTTGTCACGACCCGGAACCTCTCTCGGGCCCATAACAATCTCCGTGACTTCCCGATTGACACTCATTGCTTGAAATGCCAATCGAAATCCCGCAAGGCTTATATATCAGTTTCTTGCCTTTTTTGTGAGCAATCGTTTTTAAACATTCCGTTTTAAACAATTACCAGTCATTTCCGGCTCAAGTAATTCAAAAGACAAAAATATAACATTTTTATATAAAATAATATTTATAGAAACACGTGTAAGTAAAATAAATTCATACATACAATAATTTATAAAGTTATAATGTACAATAATAATTACAATGACAAGTGGTCCCTAAGTACACCAAGTATTGGTGATAGTAACCTACTGTCTGTGAGATAGAGGAGTCAAATGGAATCCTCGACAAAATCGGTATCTACAAGCTACCACGGGCCTGAAATATTTGGAAATGAGGTGGGTGAGATTTTATAATCCCAATGAGTAAACAGACATTATCATAAATATCTAAAGGCGAGTAACATTGAGGCAAGTTTATACAACAAATTACAAACCATTTCATAAGGTTTTCAATTTATTTCTTAAACCATAAAATATTTGTAATTTACCAAAACAGTTGTTAAGGCTTATAACTTTTATTAAAAACAGGGCTCAAGCCAAAACTAGTCCTCGGGGATACCTTGACCGAGGCATCTAACCGAGTCCGCCAAGGTTGTTAAGATATTTACATGTGAAATACATTTTTATTTTTAAAAGAAGCCGTTCCTTGGCGTTGGCCGAGTTACACATTCACATGGGGGTTCGACGTAAAGTGAGCTCTAGCACTACCCTAGGAGTTACCCTCCTCGCCTCTACTACCGGAGTAACTATATAACCGAGTTTACCGTGCCCCTCTAATAGGCAGTCTACGAAAACCCGTCACTGCAGTGACTAAACCCACAAATTTTAATAAAATTTCGACAATATAACGTGACTTTTATTTGTTTACCCAGCATATATAGTAAAAGACAACTTACATAAATTTTCAATGCAATTATAACATATAGCCACATATACTCATATATCATAAGCCATCATAGGAAAATATATATTTCAAAATAATTGGCAGCCTCCAATTACTCAATTTTATAATCAACACAATATNACAATATATTTTATTTGTACACATTTATTTCTAAAACATCAAAAATCTCATTTTAATCACATTTTTATTTCATAAAATCCATGAAGAGCATTTAAAAATAAAATCTAAATAATTTACAATAATAATAGGTTTACTCACCGTTTGTACAAATTAAATGCTTTCTAGGTGCCCCGATCATTGTTCGTCGAGTATGACTTTCTTGCCTTTACCGAAAGGCTCTCCTCCTTAACACATTGCAAAAATTTCACAATTTACCACATTGATGCTAGATCACTATATAATTGACTTAAATCCTATACCAATGCATGGTATGAAATGCAATAGCCTAAAACGGCTTAAACGCGGTATTAACCTATTTTTGGCACTTTACCCGATAAATTACTAACGCACTCTATTTTAGCTCTAAATTGTCCCATTTTCTCTTCAACATTTCTAACCATTAAATATCAGCCAATAACTCACTAAAATCACCAAAATCAGCTCACTTTCCTCTTTGGAAAATTCGGCCAAAAATGGGACATTAATTCGGTAAATCTTTCACTTTGTTTTTCTATCACATTTAACCATTTTTCATCATTTTCTCTTTATTTCTCTTAGAATAAAAATCAGTTCATCATCATTGTACATCATTGAACATTCAGCCAATGGTGGGTATTGTGAAAATTTCATGCTTTCTTGCCCAATTTGATTTCTATACACATTTAACTAACAAAAACTATCAATTTAACTAAAAATCAAAACATAAAAATTTCAAATTCCTCCCCCTTGAATTTCATCCAGCCCTTGATATCACTTTTTGATCTCTCTCCTCAAGCATGCTAAATGGAAACAAAGGCATAAGAAAGGTAGAAATCAAGCCAAAGTCGAAAAATCTTACCGTTAAACGCGTAAACGGTCGAAAAACGCGATTTTCCCTTTGAATTTTCTAGTTTTCCTTTGGTTTTTCTCTTTTCTTCATTTCCTCCCTATTTTCTCTCTTGTTCTCTCCTTATGGCCGGCCATCACTTAATATGGGGTTTAAATGGGCTGACTTTTCATTAAAATAATATTAAATCATTAAAAAGTGCCATGTGTCACTTTCCCATTGGCCCGTTTTTTTAAATTTCATCCAACTTCTACTTTTCACCACTTGAAATACCATAGTTATTCATACCAAAAATAAATAAATTCTATAATTTTGACAAGTTTTGGGTGGTAAAAATTACGGTTTTTACCCCGAGATGACAAAATTATCGTTTTGCCCTTATATTCCGAAAATTGCTAGAATTGAAATTTTTCACTTCCTACCATTAAATTATACTCCAAATAGTTAATCTTGGTCCAAAATTTCACTCCATGATCAAATTATTATATTAGGTGGTAAAATGATGATTTTGCCCCTAAACATAAAAATTTCTAATTTTTCTCCAAATGAACCCTTGAACTTCGAACAATCATTTTTAGTCATTCTTGGACTATAAAATATTAAATTTTATCCTACGATTCCTATTTGAACTAGTTCGAGGTTAAATCAACTCAAGTGTACCGTTAGGTACAATACCGAGTTTCGTCTATTCTTAGGACTTTCCTAGCGTAATAACATGCTACTCAATGCATGTATGTCATGACAGGTGTTTATAGGGTCGGGTTTTACAAAAGTAAATTAAAATAAAGAAGTATTCTACCCTAGGCTTCCTTGGAGTACAAGAAAAGTAAATTTCTAAACCTATGCTTACTTACCATCCAAGGAAAATAAAACAAAAGGAAAATTCTATTATACCTATAATTCTTAATAAGACTCGTAACTAAATAAGAAAATACTAAAATTATTTGTCATCAATTTACGTCATTCCCTTCCACTTGAGAAAAAATCAACCTTGAATTAACTTGTATATTTGAATACAATGGTTCATCTGATGAATAAAATGGGTAAATATCCGCCACATTAAATGTTTTGGAAATTCCCATTGTATCTGGTAGATCCACAACATATGCATTGTCATTGATCTTCTTCAAAATCTAATATGGTCCATACTTCGCAGGCTGTAACTTACTTTAAGTTCCCACTGGAAACCATTTTTTTCACAGAAACACCATCACTTGATATCCTACTTCAAAAATCTACTTTCTGCAATGTTGATTTGCAACTTTCTTGTACTTGGCATTAGCTTGCTCTAATTTCTGTTTCACCTCAGCTTAAACATCTTGCATTTGATTAGCTATATTTTCTATAGCCACACTAAATCCATGAACTTTAGGTAGCTTGATCAAGTAAAAGAGCATATTGTGGCGACTTTGTGTACACAATAGAAAATGAAGATTTTCACATGATACTATGAACAGTACTATTATAAGCAAACTCTGCTTGTGCCAATGCAAAATCCCACCACTTTGATCTATCTCCACAAATACTGTGAATCAGATTGTGAAAGGTTCTGTTCATTGACTCAGTTTGGCCATTAGTTTGTGGATAAGCTGCGCTACTGTAATTCAATGATGAATCAAATATCTTCCACAAAATCCTTCAAAAATGGCCAAGAAACTTGTTGTCCCTATCTGAAGTGATGGTTTTAGGCACACCATACAAACGAACAACCTCCTTAAAATGGAATTTAGTTATTTCGCTTGCATCTAAAGTTTTTAGAACCATAGGGAGCTCTAATGATTGGATATAAATACAATGTTTCTTTGGTAATATAATTCTGTTCACGGTAATGCCCCATCCATTTCTGCCAACATACTAAAACCTTTTACATACATCCTTTCCATCGTGTAAAAGATGAAAAACATCTTTTAAGTTCTCTGAAAAAATTGATAATTAACCATCACTATTTATATAAATATAAATATATAAAAGGAAATTTATTATTAAAACCAAATAAAAGAAAAGTTCATTACTTCCAATAAAACCATCCAAAATTGCATCTTATACTAACAATACACTTACAAACTCCCTTACAAACTCAACTATCAATGCATAATTAGTATGACCAATTATGGGGTTCCTATCACCTCATACTCGTGAAATGCCCTAAGAGGTGATTGTTTTGAAACAGGACGGTCTTCAGACCACAGCTCCAAGTTTACTGTCCCTATTCCCCAGTGGATGAGGCACTTATAGACATCACTAACATGAAATCGATTGATGAGCCCCAAACCAAGACATTTATCAACGAGCATCCATTCACCTGAAAGGCAAAAGGAATTTTAAGTTTCCAATGAAGTTTTCTCTTAACAAAAAATTAAAAAAAAAAACAAAAAGCCACATAGAATTGCACAAGAACAGATACAAAGCAGATGGAAGGTCAATGAGCCCCAGATCATGGCAATTCTCATTAAAAATTGGCTGCAGTTAATTAGATTTGCCGAAAAGCAAAGGAACACCAGCTAATCAATGAAATTCATCTTTTAAGTTCTCACAATCTTTTAATCATGGCAATTGTTGAATTTAGGATGTTCGTAGGGTTACCATTAGGCAGAAGATTCCCTTCATAAAGTTGTTCTCCAGAATCTGGCCAAACTTCCTGCTTAGAGCCATCAATGGGTATATTCAATGGCAATTCTCTCACATTGATTTAAACCAGTTAAAGATTGCAAGAATAAGTAAAGATGTAAATGGGTATTATATATAGTCTGATAATTTGTTGACTATATGCGTTAAACAAATCTCTCACATTGATTTACGTTTATTCTAACACTATATTCAAGTTAAGCTTTGGACCTTATCCCTTCTAAGGGATAATAAATAAGATCAAATAAAAATAGGTGAAGAAGTCCTACCATAGTATGAAGTCAATCAAACTACGATAAGCCCACTTCGCGTCCTCCTTATTCCCCACATGTAAAGCCAACACTCACAGCTGGGACAAACCAGCCTCCTACACTAATTATAAATCATAGTTGAACTAATTAAGAAATATGCTCCTCTTCTGTTCCCCGCTCTAATTCTTTTAGCATGTATCAAAACACAAGTCCCATTCCATTCCATTAAACCAATTCCTTCTTATCATCTGGTTTCAATAATATTACCAGGAAGCCTAAATCAAATTAAAAATTCAAGAAATTAAAAACAAGAAACAAAAGGAAAGGAACAAAAAGATTATGAATGTGAAAAATGAGCAAACCTTGAAAATCCACCAGAACCAGAACCAACTTTGCGAGCTAAAATACTAGATTCAACCCGGAAAACCTTTGGATTATCTTTGGGTATGGTTATCTGCCACTGAAGAATTAAGCCACCGCCAATATCACCTTACCTTCTAACAGAACTGATTCTTCCTCTCGTGCATGCTCAACATCTTTCCTACAAGGAATGGATTTTTAATCAATATACAACATAAGACTAAAAAATGAAGTCTCATAAGTTCCGCTAATTGCCCTTGTCTTTATCTCTTCAACCGTTATTTTCAATTATGTTTTAGAAATTTAAAAGAGTAGAATCCTAAAATCTCACAACTAAAATTACAAAAACATAATACATCTGAATTAAATAATATTACCAACAGAAAAACAATAATAATACTGTTTCTATAACAATAATATTTTTTATTATAACTATTAGTAAGATTTAAACATATTATAAATGTGTATTCATCAAATGAAATCATTAAAATATTTTTTATTATAATTATTAATTAGATTTATTCAATTTATAAATAACAAATTTGATTGTATTGAATGATTTCGTTAAAAAATATTTTTTTTAATTTTAATAGTGCTGAATAATTTAAATATTAATATTTTAAATTAAAATTTTTTAAGTTAAATATTAATATTTTTATTTTTTAAATATTTTAAGTTAAATATTAATATTTATCAAATTGATACTCATAAACTTAATACAAAAGTGTTTTTATTATTTTTCGAAAAATATCTTACGTCCTTCAAAGGCATAAGACGTTTTAGGTGGTCAACGATTGTTTTTTTCATTGACTCGTAAAATGTTTTATATTTGAAATCAATTTTCCATCTTCTAAACAAATATAAGATTTGAACACGTTTTTCGAAAAATGATTTACTTTAAAACAAACGGATCTTTAATTTCAGTGCATTTTTACCCTGAACATTACACATGAGAATATATGTCGCATGTATGTGATTTTCATAATTTCATTAATTTTAAATTGATTCTTAACCAGATGGAGCTCATTTTGAGGGTTATTTCTATTATTAAAGCTTGTGCCCGATGGCCAAGTGTTTCTAAGAAGCAGCTTTGCGAGCGATATAAATATGTACATGGATGCATTTTTCTTACATTTAGGGGCTCTTAATTTCTATGTGCTGTAAAAAAGTCTACTTGGCGTAGTGTTGTATGAGTATATGACAAGCTGTGGATCATATGCTACCCAACATCGCACAATTAAAAATTGTCTTCATTGTAAATGGAGTTTGGATTCTTTTGCATTTGGGCAACTGTATTTAGGTTGAAATTTGGATTTTAAGGGCGCAATTTAGAGAGAAATTAAAGGCTGAATTTATAATTGAATTTTTTAGATTTTTAATTTGATTGAATTAAAAGTTCATATTCTGAAATGGACATAAGAACAAATTTGGTGTCCAATAGTAAAATATAATATATTATCTCTAAATTTTAGATACCGAAATCTTAAATTATTACCAGAAACTTTTTTGGACCGGTACACAAACCAAAAAGGTTGCTTTACTGGGTCGAAAAAGTAGAACAAAGCCATCTCGTATCAAAATAATAGTATTGAGGAAATTACACAATCTTTAAAATTTCATCTTTTCAGTTTAAAAAATCAATTATTCATTCCTAAAATTTTAATGTAATAACGAAAATTTTTTTATCATTATTAATGTTAACATTGATGTTAAATGTCTCATTATATGTAACTTTTAAAAATTCATTTTTTATATTTATAAAGAAAAAGGAAGATAAAATGAAAAAAGAAAACGTGTAGTGTAAAAACCCAAATTGAAAAGAAAGAAAAAAAAAAGATAATTTAAAATACATGAAAAGTTTCTTCCCCAACATGCTAAAATGATTGGTATAAATGCTTGATTTTACTAACTAACATATTTTCTCCTTAATATTAATAAAACATTTGTCTGGAAAATACTCTACCACATATAATAGTTAAAGTAATTCAGAAATAGGTAGTCAAGTTGTGTTATCACATGAAGCAGCGAGAATAGTTCAGAAGTAAAAAAGTTATGAGAATCCGAGTATTTGGCTCATTGGTTGGTGTATTATTCCATTACCTAAAGAGTAGAGTTCGAATCCCTCTCCTCCAATTATAAAAAATAAAAAAAAAAAAAAGTTATGAAATTGACCCTAAAACAAGAAGTTACATTCTTAATCGATTCTTCATTGTAAACAGCAAAAAAATAATTAGGAGCAATTTTTAAAATTCAAACATAACAGAAAAAATAATTAAGAGTAATTTATGTTTACACATATCTTGTTGGTTGTATTTCGCATGATTTAAAAGCTTATAGTTAATTTATGGCCCGTAATGGTTTCATAAGAGCTAGGCCTAGGAGTCATCTGTCTTCCCACACAGAGATGTACACTGGTACATATGAAAATGATGCAATACAATCAGACAGCACAACTAACATATACGGTGTATACCGTAAGAGTAAAATGATGTTGTAAATGCCGGGCGTGACAACTGAGGAAGAGAAGCTTCCAAAATTAACGCGTTTTTTCGTTCCATTTTTGTTGATCTAATTGTTCTCGCCTCGCCTGCAATCTCTTTTTTCAACGTCTCGTGCGTGAGATTACAAATATATGGTCCTAACGTCGAGTCATAACTAATATTTAAATAAACACGGAAACTAGTAAGTCGAGTCGCGAAGAAGTCAATTGTTCCGCAATCCGTTCGCAATGGCTACCACTACTCGTTTTGGTCAAGGCTGAAATTCCTGTGTTGTCCTCTTCGACCACCAATACTATGTAAGTAGCCATAGCAACCACCAGCGGCAGAACGTAGCCGCTGTATATAACTAATCATTGGCTTATAGTATAAGCATAGTGGAAAGTTTGAAAGAGAGAGACTCGGAGCCATAATCGTATTATGGCAGGAGGTGGCACAACCTTAGAGTTCACTCCGACGTGGGTGGTGGCTGCCGTATGCGCTGTCATAGTTGTAATATCTCTTGCTGCAGAAAGGATCCTTCACTACACTGGCAAGGTATATTGTATTAAATTATTGGTCCTCCTCTTTGATCTGATGTTTCTGTAATATATATACTTTTCTTGGTCAAGAAATTAAACAAATTAATGTGAAATTAATGTTCATTGACTCTATTAATTTGCAGTATTTGAAGAAAAAGCACCAGAAACCCCTCTTCGAAGCCCTTGAGAAAATCAAAGAAGGTATGGTATTCCTTCTTCATTCTGCCTATATTCTTTATGATATGGACATGATAATTTTTGTAATACAACTAGGAGTGCTGTATGTATGTATGACAGAGTTGATGCTGCTGGGGTTCATATCACTTTTGCTCACTGTGTTTCAAGATTGCATTGGCAAAATCTGCATAGCAGAGCATTCGGACAGTAAATGGCTGCCTTGCAAGAAATATGACACCGAATCAAAATCTACCTCCCATTTTCAAGCCCTATTTTTGTCCACCCGCCACCTTCTTGCCGAGGCCTCCGACTCTGATTCCGACCCCTCCGCTGCTTACTGTGCCGCCGAGGTATGTATAACATTGATATTCTACAGCAACTGCTAACTCAGAATAACAACAAAAAACAAGAATTTACAGCTCTTTCTATCTGCAGTCAAGCTTGTAAAGTATTGGTGATTGCGATTGCCAATTTAATGTAAGTTATCAACAGCCTTCGTGATCAGTAATTAATATTTAACTTTTCTCTTTAAAATCTTTCTCTTCACAGGGAAAGGTCCCGTTGTTATCCACAACCGCATTGCATCATCTTCACATATTTATTTTCGTGTTAGCAGTTGTCCACGTGACCTTCTGTGCTCTAACCATTCTTTTCGGAAGTGCAAAGGTGGTTGTTTCTCTAATTTACTATATTCTGTTTGTGTCTCCATGCATGCTTTGAGTCCATTTTTTGTATTTATTGAGTTTGCTGTACGATTCAAACTACTTATCTCCGTGATGCAGATACGTCAATGGAAACACTGGGAAGATTCCGCCGCAGAAAAAGAATATGATCCAGAAAAGGGTAACACAGGACCTTTTCCCAATGGTTGAACCATTTATTTTCATTACTTTTAATGAGTATGTCCATTTTTTTTTTATTTTAGTGCCGAAATCATCCTTTTTCTTCTTAAATTCTTTCATATTGAGTCACACTGTAATTTATATGCAACGAACGCATTTATCATTTTCTCCATTGCCTAACAAACTTTTTCAATTCTGAGAAATCATTTAGCATCCAGTTGCTACTTCTTACTTTGTGCGTTTCTCCTAATACAAAGTCTATCCGTGCAGTTCTGAACACAACGTTCACCCATGTCCAAGACCATGATTTTATCAAGAATCGTTTCCTGGGGATTGGAAAGAATTTAGCTTTGCTAAGTTGGATGGTAAGTTGGGATATATGATCTGTATTTAGTTAATACAACTACTGAGACAACTGTATTTGCACAATCATTTCTTCTTGCAATCTTTTGGCTGTAACTACGACTAGAGATCGATGTCCATGAACGGGGCACCTAATTAATCCTAATGTTTAATTCAGTCACTTATCATCAGCATCATCATCATAGGTGATCTAAACAACATACCCTTTGACCAAGAGATCACAGAAAATTTTGTTATCTAGTTGGACGCAAAATTTACTAGTTATAGAAAACATTCAGATATATTTTTAGGACATTAAAAAAAAAAACAGCTGACAACTGGTTTTACTTTTTATTCTTCAGCATTCATTTTTCAAACAATTCTTTGGTTCTGTTACTAAATCAGACTATGTCACGTTGCGACTAGGCTTCATCAATGTAAGTTGATTAATTTTTTTTCCATTTAATCTCTATCTTTTATCCCTTAATTTCTGCTTCTTAATTAATATAAAACTTGTTCAATAGACGCATTGTCGAGGAAACCCAAAGTTTAATTTTCATAAGTACATGATGCGTGCTCTGGAGGCCGATTTCAAGAAAGTTGTGGGAATAAGGTTAGTACCAATTGAGATGCCACCTCGGTTAGCTTTTACTTGTGTGTATATTTTGCCCTTGACTGTAGCAAATTAATGCTAAGATGCACTAGCATAGCGTTTAAATATATGTTGCCACTCCTCAACTATATCCTTCAACAATGTTTGCATTTGTTCATCTAGTACTGGATCTTTCTTATTTTTTTCACTTCATTAATTGTAGTTGGTATCTTTGGCTATTTGTGGTTGCCTTCCTGTTACTGAATATCCATGGTAAGTCTTTTCTTTTACATTACAGCATTAGATATTTCTGCATTTCTTGTCCTTATGAATATCTTTTCTACTAATAAGCTGTAGATGCTATGGCATTAAAGATTGACACCTCAAGAACCAACACACTTTTCTTGCAAAGATGCAAAATTACTGCGTACAGAAAAAAAAAACACTTTCTACTTGATATATATATAGCCTCATTTAAATAAAAGATTTGGGAATTTGGATTTACATGATCCGTAAACTTTCCTGGAGCTGGAGTTCATATAAGTTTTCCAACATTAAGTTGAACTGGCCATTACTGATGTGATTTTGATTTTTCTGAGCAGGTTGGCACGCATATTTTTGGATAGCATTCATTCCCTTCATGGTAAGCTTAATTTGCAACCCCAGATTGCTGCTGTTGACTGTCTTGTTTTTCTCTTAACAAAATGCTGTTGTTAAGTATTTGCACATTGCTATATATATAGTGCATAGTTTATGTCTTGCATCCTTTTATTTATTTAGGATTTTCTTTTAACTGTTTGTGCTGCATTTGCTCTGACCTAGAATTCACATACATATCTGCTGATCTATTAATGCTTATGTTGCTGCTAAGGTGAACATTTGATATATGCTGACAATATTATGATAATATAACTTAAAGCTTTCAGACTTTAAGTGGAGAAATAACTGTGAGAATATAATAGCTACTAATTTATTCCTGGGAAACTTTTCGCCAAGCTATCATTTGCATTTAATACAACTTAAAGATGCCAAGTTCTTTTTGCAGTTGAATTATATATATATGTGTGTGTGTGTGTGTGTGTAGTACGCTAGCTCAAACGTTTTGCAATTCTTTTCTTTCTTAAATACAGCTTTTACTTGCTGTTGGCACTAAGTTGGAGCATGTGATCACACAGTTGGCTCACGAGGTCGCTGAAAAGCATGTAGCAATTGAAGGGGACTTGGTGGTCCAACCTTCTGATGATCACTTCTGGTTCCACAGGCCCCAAATCGTTCTCCTTCTTATTCATATCATCCTATTCCAAAATTCTTTTGAATTGGCATGTTTCTTTTGGATATTGGTAATTATGAATAAAGATATATCTATATATATATATATATATATATATATATATATATATATATTATCTAATCTGGTTTATTTTATGCTAAATAGTCCATCGCATATATTTCATTAAAAATGCTCCGATATTAATGATTCACAGGTGCAATATCATTTTGACTCTTGTATCATGGGAGAAGTTGGTTACGTTATCCCTAGACTGGTCATAGGGTAAACTCAGGATCAATTCCTATTATCTTTAAAAATAACATTTATAAACAAGGCGTTAATGTTTTATTGTTTCTCAAATGTTCATTCTTAAATAGGGTGATCGTTCAGTTTCTCTGCAGTTACAGTACTCTACCACTCTATGCAATCGTCACACAGGTTTGTGCCGTTGTGTGTTTGTAAAGCCGTTAATTTGAAACCAAGGAAAACTGATATCATGCCTAAATATATGTGTTTTGTAATTATAGATGGGGAGTAGCTTCAGAAAGGCAATATTTGAAGAACATGTTCAAGAGGGCATTGCCATTTGGGCTCGACGGGCAAAGAGTAAGGCCAAGGGTTGTGGAAAGACTGCCAAGGATCCTAAACAAGATTCTTTAACACTTGAGTTGGCAAAGGCAAAGGAAGAGGAAAAGGCGGTAGAAATTGCGTCAGAATCAATTACAGCGTGAAATTTAGTTTCCTCTACATCAACTATGCTTTTACCGGCCTGCTTGGTTCCCCTGTTTATCCTTTTTTTTTTTTACACCTTTTCCCCTCATCTAAGTGCGAATGCCAATATTAAGAATCAAATCGATGTTCAATTCTTTAACGAGAGGTTTTTTTCATCTTGGTGCATGCGTGTCTCCCATGAATAGTTGGCAAATCAGTACATGAATCATGATTGAGAATCGAGACCATTCTCACCATGTTAACCATAGCCAAATACAATGAAAAATTGCCGTGCTATTCTATTCTTCTCTCTTGCTTTCCCCTTTCCCCTCTCTAAAGACTTGTACACACGAATCTCTCTCTCTCTCTCTCTCTCTCTCTCAAGGATTTGCGCACACAATTTTTCCCGTGATATCTTCCTTGGAATCATGACATTTTGCTTTTGATTTCAACAAGTTTTTGAAAAAAAGAAAACACATGCATACGGAGCCATACTCACACAATGAGCTCCAACAAAACATTTATATATCATTATATTATTAAATATAGCGTAATGAGTAATACGAATAGAAAACTAAGATAAGTAAAACGTTCATCCCCACTTCTGATAGATAAATCCCACCATCAACATTGAGCATTCTTAGAAACTTAAACAACGACAAACATTAGCAAATAAAATGGGGTTTAGGGTTACTATTCTTCTGCAGCACTGGCAGCACTCAAATCCACACTGAGGTCAAGAACCTGCTCAAAATGAGTCCATTTTTTTTTGGCATTAGTGTACATAAACAAAAATTGCCAGATAAGCACGCTCTTTATTACTTTCTAGTAAAAAACAATTTTCTGATAATATATTACACAAATCATCCCTCAACTTTGACTCATTTTACTAAAATTTCTTCCTTCTTTCAATTTGAGCAATTTAGCGGTCAAACTTTTGATTACTAACACTAATGCCAAGTTAGATTTCAGTTAAATGCGCGCAAGTTCAGGGATGTTTGTGTATTTTTCTTGTTTCCCAAGTGGCTGGAGCAACTTCCTAAGGAACTCACAGGTTTCAGAACTCAGCTACATATCATGTTTTACTTAATTTCTTTTCTACTTATTTCTTCTCCTTTTGACTTGAAAAATATTTACAAAACATTCAAGATGCCTTGCTACAGCAATACTAAAAATGATTAAACCATCTAGCAACCAATCTTAATTGAAAATTTATTGAGAAAAAGGCCAGAAATTTTATTTTAAAAAAAAGACTCAAAAGTCTAGAAACTATTATCAATTGTGATAATTGAAAATTTAGATGGGAATGTAGATGAATTGATCAGAGAGAGGAACCAAAGATATTTACAAAATCTCAAAGCTTACCTTTCCAGTTATCATGGTATACATGTTAAGTACATCCATGACAGTCGATTCAAAGTGTGTTGTAGCATCGTAACTCTGTCAAAGATAACAAGATGACAATTACCATGGAGTCACAATTATTCTGAGCAAAAAGGCAGCAGGTAGACCACTGCAACAACTAGAAAAACTAAATATTATTACCGTTGATATAAAACAATTGTCCAAAGAAGGCTCATTCACTGGTTCATATCTGTCATAGATATCAAAGAATATCTCATCAACAGGACCTAGAAGGTCAATTCCAGGCCTTAGTTCAGTCTCAGGGTGATCTGTCTCAGCCTCTGTTGAAACAAATGCAATGAATTTGCCCTTTGGAGCAACATTGTGAGAATATGAACAACAGAAGACATACCTGCTCAGACACAAAATAATCCTAAAATTAAGATCAAAAACGGAAGAGGCAAGAAAGAGTAGCAAAACACTGATGAGTTTTCTGTTTAATTTCTCCTGGTTTGTCCTTTAAGTTGCCTCAGTTTAAGTACACAAATATAAGCCTTCCATCTTTTAAAGGTTTAGTTTAAGAGGGCACAGGTCAATCGGTTGGAAGGGGGCTATGGCAGCATTAAAATAAAGCATGCAATTTCACAATGTTCTCTTTAGCGGTTCCAAAAACCTGCAGAAGCAACTCTGTCCCAAAATCAAGGATACCAAGCCAGTAAAGGGCGCAGGTATAGTTCTTTTCAATCAATAGCAAAATTCATGGACATTCCCATCACTGAGAGTCACCCATATTTTACTTCATCAAAACTTCAATTTAAGTAAAAAATAATAATAAAGAAATAAAAAAGTACAATAAGAACTTACATGTCTGATCTGCGACCCAACTGCTTTTGTGGCAGGATAATCTGAACTGAATGAGAATCATTGGTGTTTGGGATTGGGTGACTCATAATAGCAATTGCCCTGGCAACCCTACCAATCTTCCTAACCTGTTTGAGCAGACACAAGTAAATGAGAATCACGAAATAATCAGCTTCAATCTTCAGATTCACTAGCTGAAAATGAGCCAATGTGGAATTGGATTCCACAATCTTTCCCCTAAATTTACAGCATCCCTTAGGTTCCATTTGTTTCAAAATAAGAATATTGAGTAAGCCAGAAATTTTTCTTGTTAAAAATATTCTTCTAAAACAGTGATTGCCAAGCCAATTTCATTTGTTTGGCCCACGTTTTAAATGCATGGAAATCTCATCCTTCTTATCGAAAATGGATACCAAGGATCAGCGACAACAAAGAAGAGGTTCAGCAGGAAAATGAAATGTTCTAATGCAGGCAAGTGAACCTGTTGGGAAAGAAAAAAGGTTCTTTCTTCCACATACTTTAAAATGACTGAAGGTTAAGAACTCCATAAGATCATGAGTTATAGTGCTTCCCTTTTTTTTTTGAAAAACATATAGTGCTTCTCATTGATGGAAATGCTAAAGTAAAGAAAAAAAAAATAGTACAATATTACCTTGTTCGGTAAGTAGGAAGGGTCACAAACAACTTTCTTACACCTGGCAGTTTCACCTTCAGATGTGACACCGCTAACTTTGCCTTCATCATCAAACTCCACCTGAATATACAGCATGATGCAAATAGAAGGTAAAGTATCTCATTCCAGGCACAGAAATATCATCAAAACTTGGACCAGCAACAACGTAAAGGAAGAGAGATTAGAAATCAAACAACCACCACTACATACCTTACACTCAGGTTTATTCAACATATATGTTCCACCATATACAGCACTAAGCCGTGCAAAAGCCTGAGTTATTCCAAAGGAGAAACATAAGAAGTTTACCAAACTTTACTACATCAGCAATTCAAACAAGCTTGTGAGAGAGAGAAAGAAGAACCTGGGGCAGCTCGCCCAATCCATAAAGTGGATAAATGTATGGAGATCCACCTTGAAAACGTGCAAGAGACTCCGCATAGAGCTATCAAATAACATAGAGAGAAAGAATTTAGGCCATCAATAATAATGCTGAACTTTCAAACATATACATCACAAACCCAAAGCATCAGTGACCTTCATCCTCTTCACAGTATCCAATGCAGGTTCATCCAGGTAACAATCATCTCTGTGAAGCGCCAACGCATGACCAATGAAGTCCACGGTGTTATCATCAAGACCATATTTCCTGTCATAAAAAGTGAACTTTATAATATGCAAAATGGCCTAGGATGCTCTAATATCTAAAAGTCTATTGCCTATCAGATAGGGGCAGCAGTATTTCATTGAAGAGATGCAGGTCCAGAAGAAGAAGGGGAGAGGAAGAAAAAATAACAAATGGAATATCTTTACTCCAAACCAAAGGTATGCCCAATCAAAAGGAAAGATGTTTATGGAAACATTTTAGTATTTGTGTGTCCTATACCCAAACACATGCTCTGAAGAACGAAGCATGATAAAGGGTAAAAGGAAGGCCTTACGCAATTAGCTCCCTAGTTGTCACCCTTGCCAAGTCCATTCCCTCATGAGTTTTAGGATCCTTTTCATCATAATCTTGAACATATATAAAGAACTTCCGTGCACGGCGCTTTTCAAATATTCCCATGAGTGGAGATTTGAGTGCCTCCATGTCAGTTGCTGGCACCTTATGAACCTGTTACAAAGGGTAGAAACCAAAAATATAGGGTAAAGCACAAAAAAAAATTTTGGATCCCAAGCAGAGCGAACTTGAAATGTGCAAAGACGATATTCTACCTTTCCTTTACTAAAAACATAGCTGCCATCGACAGCTTTGAAGTACAGATACTTTGTAACATCTGTATGAATGAGGACACGCACAAGAGTGCCATTTGCCATCATAAACTAGTCCAACGAATAAGAGAAATGTTAGTATATTGGATACGAAAGTATAAAAGCTGCAAAAAGTGCAAGGACATAAAATGGAAAAATCACCTTAGGGATCATGTCCACATTATAATCTCTACTAGAGCCCAAATGAGCTGGAGGCTTATCATTTCCCCTGAACTTCTTCCAAAGCTACCAAAAAATAATTTAAAGAAGTAAATTAATAAGTACTTAACGGAAAACAAATCAACAGATTGGCTAAAAGTTTGGACTTTGTAGAAAATGGAACCTGAATGAGGTTGAGTGATGTAGACTCTCCTCCATAGTAGTCATTCCTATCCATGTGCAGAACCTATATGCAAGACGAATAAAACCAAATGGAAACAATAAAATATCGCAATAATATAGTAAATTTTCTAAGTATGTTGTGTGAAAGTTCAAAACAATCGACTTTTTCTATCTTGCAATCAACTTCATGCAAGAAACAAGTAGCATTTCCTTTCACAAAAAGAGTAAAACCAACCTTATCGTAACTTAGCACAACCATTTTCAGAATTTTAAGGTTTAAAAGCTGGGTATGGTTAGTCATGCACTCAATTGGGGAGGGTAAGATGATCATGAGATTTTACTCCCATTATGAAAATCAAGCAATTGATTACTGAAGCAACCGTCATGATCATCTTTTAAAATATGAGTTTCCATTTATCCATTATGCAACCGGGATTTCAACAACCAATTGTTCACATTAGGCTGGGACATGTTAATAGTTGACATCCCGTGATTAGAATCATATCCGTTTACTTCAGCATAATTATATCATTGCAGCTACTGTTTACAAGAGTACTGAAAATTTTAGGCGAAAAAGATCCTATATGCTGGCAATATCATGAGAATTTTGAAGAGTTGCTGAAACGAGATAAAGGGAGAAGTAACTCTGTAGGAAAAGGATGAGACAATATAAAGATAGCCCTGGTCTTTGCCTTAATCAAAGCCACCGCAGATCCATCAGATTCTAAACAAATCAAACATGCACCCATTTGGATCCAGGAGAAGACCCATCAAGATCTAGGATCAGAAATCAAAATTTTCGTTTTTAAAGAAAATAAATAAAATCAATAAGAGAAGATTGAAAATATTTAGTTGCAAAGTAAAGAAGCAGAAAAAGAAGACCTTGAGTCCGTCAACAGAAAGAAGACCGCTGAGGATGCATTCCTTGAGACCAGTTCCCAGCACTATGACATCATACTCTTCATCCATGGCTTTTGGCTGCGGTTCCAAATGATCAGCGAAGACAGTGAGGAGTTGGTGTTTATCGGGTTTGATAAGTCAATTTAGACTATTAAACCTCTATTATAGTAGAGCAGTTGCTTTTAAGTTTGATGAGGGAAGAGAAGGGATATGCTTTGCTTCTTTAAGGAGAAACCCTATGGAATGGAATAATGAATGGTCGATTGGGGATGAGAAATGGGCATTCTTAATTTCTTATTGTTATTTATCTATGAAATGTTATTAAGACTAATATACCGATCCCATTCCCCTCTCCCTCGAATCCTTGTCACATGGACGCTTCTGGGTTCTTGCCCATTTTCATTGGGCTGTTTGGCCCGTTCATCTTTTTTCTCTTTTTTTTTTTCTTAATTACGATTCTCGCTAGTAATTTCCATTCATCACAAGTCAAATCAAATGGAGTGCCTTGCTTTTAGATTCATGTCTCGCATGCACCTCAAAAAATTGTCCTGCCAAGTTAACTAGCCATTCATTCATATAAGTAAATTTATGTGCCTACAAAAGTTTGAAACGCATATATATAATTGTATATGAAAATAAAACTTAAATATGAATGTTTATTTATCTATCTTTAATTTATAATCTATATCTTTAGTTTGGTTGGTTGGTTGATTGATTGAGACAGAAAGATCATCATAATGAATGTGAAGAATCGCATTCACATGCTCTCCAAATTTCCATTAAGGTTTTTTTTTTTTTTGAGAATTATTCATTGACAATCAACCTCTCTCACTTGAACCCTCCATGAATGGATGTGTCAATCCTTTGAAAGTTTTCTCATCTGCCATTTAGTGGTTTCGAAACATAAGGCAAGTTCATATTTTCATCCTCGAGTACTTCCGCTCTATCTAGTGGTTCATTGTTAGAATATTCTTTCAATTAAAATGGTTCCCTCTCGTTCACTAGCAAACACGTATTCCTGGTTCTTCTTGCAACTTCAACTTCAACCAAAATAATAAGAATTGAAAAATGAAGAAGTGATAATGTTACAAATGTAAGTAAAATGAGTTGTATTGAGAGAAGCCAAAAGGAAGACTATGATAGACTTTAAACATTGAGTGTTATGATAGATATGCTACGGCAAATAGAGAATTAAACAAAAAAAAAGAGGAGTGAGTCACGGGTAGAAGATGGTAGAGAGGGAGAGATACGGTTGTGGAGAGTGCTTGAAAGAGAGAGCTTGTTAAAAGTCCCAAATAAATTGCCGAACCTAACATACGTATATAAGCTAGAGGTTGTAATGAATGCAATCAAGGAGAGGATGTCAGCTCATAAGACATTAAAGTTGTTTTAGGTAAACGTTAAGGTTATTGGGGAATTTTGGGGAAGCACACATGTAATTCATAAAAAGTTCAAAAGACAAACCTTTCAAGTATCTCAATATTTAAACATTTTAAAAAATTTTAAGATTAAAATTAATTTATGAATTATATCATTGTTCTAAAAATACTTATAATGCTTCATCCAATAATACAATCTTATCATTTATTTTGAATTACCTTCACCACTTCATATGATAGTGTAATTCTTTATTTAATATTGATAAGATAAATATATTAATAGCCAAAATCAGAAGACGTTAATCCAATAATACAAGTGTTTAATCTCTTCTCATAAGTAGAAAATAATAATATTGTCAAAATAAAATGTAATAACTGTCGTGACGTGCGGGTCCGGGAACCCGTCCGCCAGACGCAGGACGAAAATTAAAATCGCAAGGTGTGGGAGTCGCCACCAATCTTTTTTATC
>NW_017234844.1:20888-26350 GCF_000208745.1 Theobroma cacao | reverse complement strand
CAAATTTTCACCATACACTTGTCCCACATATCCATAGCTTAGATAAAATTCTCAGACTTATCCAAAGTCTCGGTGGAGTAATTTTTGAAATTTACACTTTTGCCCCTGTAAAAGTCAAAAATTACATTTTTGCCCCAAAAATTGAAAAATTGCCCATAGAAATATTTTTCATCCCTTATACTCATACCATTCTCCAATTTGTCAAATTTGATCTAAATTCTCTCAAAATCTCAAATTTTGTCCGTGGGTGGCAAAATTACGATTTTGCCCCTACACTCTAAAAATCACCAGAATTAAAATTTTTCACTTCCTATCATTAAATTATACTCCAAATAGTTAATCTTGGTCAAAAATTTCACTCCATGATCAAATTATTATCTTAGGTGGCAAAATGACGATTTTGCCCTTGAATATCAAAATTTCTAATTTTACCCCAAATGAACCCTCGAACTCCGAACAATCATTTTTAGTCATTCTTGGACTATAAAATATTAAATTTCATCCTACAATTCCTATTTGAACTAGTTCGAGGTTAAATCAATTTAAGTGTACCGTTAGGTACAATATCAGGTTTCGTTTATTCTTTGGTGCTTTTCTAGCGTAATAACATGCTACTCAATGCATGTATGTCATGACATGTATTTATAGGGTCGGATTTTACAAAAACACAAGAGCTTAATTAAATATAGTAAAAGAGTAAACATTTATTTTAATTTTTAAAAATAATTTAGGAGCTTTTTATGGTACTATGACATGTCAAAATTAAAGGCCATCCTTAAAAGAATAAATATTTTTCTATTATAATTTTTTTTGTTTTAATTATTTATTTTCAAAGTTTTATAAATTTTCAAATTTACTGATTCATGAGGTGATAACCTCTTATTCAATAACAATATATAAAAGACATATACTAACAATACGTCATATATAAATCCATTCTTTAGTCACTATCATTGTTTAACCTTTTAGCCATTACCTTCCAAAAGGAAAAAACTTTATAACCATCATTAATAAAGATTTAATAGTTATAAATGGTTAACAAGCTTTGATAAGGCAAACTTATGACTTAAGGTTTTTTGTTTTGTTAATTGGCAATGAATGTGATTATAGATTATTGATTAGTGACTTATTTTCTCCATAACTCGTTAGAGGAAGAAAGAAGAGAAATTATTATTGTTATATTACATCAAATTAGAGAAAATTGTGAGAAATTGTCAAGTTTATAAGGTTATTTTAAAAATAATTTTTAATATAAAGTTAACTATTTTTATTCCATTTTTATTATGACTTGATAAAAATGCCTTTGAAGCTATTTTAAACAAATTAAACCATTTATCATAATTTTTCCTCTCGATTTCTCTCTTCGACATCCATCTACGGTGCTCTTGATTTCTTTCTCTCACCATCCAACTCTTTCTAATTTTATCGATTTCTCTCTCTCACATTTATCTACTGTACTCCCGATTTTTCTCTCTCGCCATCCAGCTCTCTCTAATTTTATCACCATCACCTTCTCTCTTTGTTTATTTCTCATCATATCGTTGTGGATCTATAGACCAAAAGTAGAGATGACATTAATGTATGTTCTTGGGTTTATTGCTTAATATTCATAGAACTCCAAAGTTAATTAGTTGAAGTTATAAGTGAAATCTATAAATTAGAACACTGCTCAGAGTTGTTATACATCATGCTTGCATGTAACAACTCTAATGTACTTGGCATGTAACAACTCTAATGTACTTCGTGTGTAACAAATCTATTGAATATGGCATGTAACTTGATCTCTATCTTTGTATTTTACTAAAATATAAATTTTTAGAGTTAAACACCTTAAACATGATATGTAACAATTTTTTTTTCAACATGGTATGTAAAATTTTTTTTTGAGCATGGCGTATGATAACAATATTTTTTAAATATGACATGTAACTTGGTCTCTACTTTTGTATTTCATTAAAACATAAACTCTTCGAGTTAAACACCTTAAACATGATATATAACAATTTTTTTTTCAATATAACGTGTAACAATTTTTTTTTCAACATAATGTGTAACTTGGTCTTTATCTTTGTATTTCATTAGTACATAAACTTTTGGAGTTAAACATCTTAAACATGACATGTAACAACTTTTTTTTTTCAACATGGTATATAATAACATTTTTTTGAACATGGTGTATAATAACATTATTGTTTAAACATGACATGTATTTTGGTCTCTATTTTTGTATCTCACTAAGTTATAAAACTCTTAGAGTTAAACACTTTAAATATGACGTGTAATCGTATTTTTTTTGAACATGGTGTGCAATAACATTATTTTTTAAACATGGTATGTAACTTGGTCTCTATTTTTGTATTTTACTAGGATATAAACTCTTAGAGTTAAATATCTTAAACATGGTGTGAACAACAATTTTTTGAACATGGCACGTAATAACATTATTTTTTACACATGGCGTGTAACTTGATCTCTATCTCTGTATTGCAATAAAATATAAACTCTTGGAGTTAAATACTTTAAACATAATGTATAACAATATTTTTGAACATGGTGTATGACAACATTATTTTTTGAACATGGTGTGCAACAACATTATCTTTGAAACATAGTGTGTAACTTGGTCTCTATCTTTGTATTTTACTATTATCTAAACTCTTAAATTTAACAAACATTTTTTTGAACATAACGTATAACAACATTATTTTGAACATAACGTATAACAACATTATTTTTTAGGCATGACGTGTATTTTGGTCTTTATCTTTATATTTCACTAGAACATAAACTTTTGGAATTAAACACCTTAAAAATGACGTGTAATAACATTTTTTTCAACATGATGTGTAACAATATTTTTTTAAATATGATGTGTAATAATATTATTTTTTAAACATGAGGTATAGTTTGGTCTTTATCTTTGTATTTCAATACGATATAAACTTTTGAAATTAAACACTTTAAACATGGTGTGTAACAATATTATTCTTTAAACATGATATATAATAAAAAATTTTTAAACATGACGTATAACAACATTATTCTTTAAACATGACATATAATAAAAATATTTTGAACATGTCGTTTAACAACATTATTTTTTAAACATGGTGAGTATTTTGGTCTCAATCTTTGTGTTTCATTAGAACATAAACTCTTGGAGTTAAACACCTTAAATATGACATGTAATAATATTTTTTTTAATATGATGTGTAACGATATTATTTTTAATGTAACTTGATTTCTATTTTTATATTTCATTAAGATATAAACTCTTGGAGTTAAACACTTTAAACATGACGTGTAAAAACTTAAGATTTAGTCATTGCAAAATTCAATTGTTAAAGATAAAAGTTCATGAAATGCGATGGAAACCACATAGCTCCTTAAGCATTTTATTTGGCCCAAACTTACGGTGATTTGGTTTGATTCCAACTCCATTTGAGGCAGATTGTTTTTTTTTTCTTTTATTATTTTCCTTTAATTTCTTAAGTTTAAATGGCTTCTTTTTTTTTCTTTGTTGCCAACCAGTTTGCTACTTCAGAATTCCCAACAACGTTGTGTTGTTTTTTTCTAAAATATTGTTAACATTTTCTATCTTTTTTTTTTTTTTAAATCTTAGTTCTGCATTCAGGCCGATTCTAATTTGTTTTGTTTTTTTATTCATTTTAGAAAAATTTGATAAAAGACGCAAATCAGAATTTTGAGGAAACAAAGAAAAGAAAGATTGATGATTTCTTGTTAATTTCGTAAAGATTTATATTTTTGTGCTCTGTTTTTTAGGTTTGGGTTAGGTTCTTTTTTGAATATCAAATTATCTGTTTTTCTTAATATTCTCTTAATCCAGCAAGAAAAATTTTCTATTAATGTCCTCCTCTTATTTATTTTGTGTACTCATATGACGTATTTAGAAAAAAAAACTACTATCATAACAAAATTTTTTTTTCTTTTCCCATTCAATCAATAATACATACTATTGTAGGTTTTTTTTAATTCTTTCAAAAAATTAAACTCAAATCTCATTTTTTCCAAATTTGAGATCTTATTAAAAAAATCTAAATTAATTTCTCTCTTTATTAAAAAAAAAGTTGGTAAAAAAATTGGTTACACTTTTACATTGGGTCTAACCTCAACAATCATAGCTCTTCCAATTTGGTCCAACGCATCACACAAAACCCAAAATGTAAGACAATTTTAAATAAATATAATATACAATAATGCTATTCCACTTCAAGAAATTAAAATCTAATACCATTTAAAGTTTCTAATGTAAAAATTACATAATGTACTTTTTCTTGTCAAATTAAAAATATTTAAATATAAATCCAAAAATAACACGGCTGTCAACATAAACATTACCTTCAAATCAAAATTACATCCATCTATCAAATCCGTTCATTTGTATTGTTTTTAGGAATTCTTGTTACATGTAAATGAAAATATATGAAAGAATTGTTTTATTATTTATCATAAATAATTGAAGTAGCTCAGTTGATTAGAGTGTGTGCCTGTTAACCATAAGCTAAAGGTTCAAGATCTTCTTCTAGCATAACAAATAAAATATTTTAGAACATGTTCTACCTAATTATTAAGTTTTAGATTTTTTTCAAATTTTGTACATTATTTTGAGTAGCTTAGTTGGTTAGAGCGTAACAAACAAAGAATTTCAGAATATATTCTACCAAATTAATAAGTTTTATATTTTATACAATTTTGTACATTATATAGAACAACATTAATTTATAAATATAATTTTGTATATTATTTTGAGTAGAAGATATTCTTCCAAATTATTAAGTTTTAGACTTTTTTTTTTCAGATTTTGTACAATATTTGGAGTAGCTTAGTTGGTTAGGGAGTAACAAATAAAGAATTTTAGAATATATTCTACTAAATTAATAAATTTTATATTTTATACAAATTTTGTACATTATATAAAACAAGATTAATTTTATAAATTTAATTGGAATATCTTAGTTGGTTAGAGTGTGTGGTTGTTAACAACAAGCGTATTCTATCAAATTATTAGGTTTTAGATTTTGTACAGATTTTGTACATTATTTTGAGTAACTTATTTGGTTAGAGCGTAACAAACAAAGAATTTTAAAACATATTCTACCAAATTAATAAGTTCTATATTTTATACATATTTTGTACATTATATAGAACAAGATTAATTTTATAAATATAACTAAATTTTAGAATATATTTGTCAAACCCTGCTTTGTAAAATAAGTATAATATCGTTCACATGCTCGATAGAATGTTGTATATTTAGGAAGTTCGAGAAATCGTGAAAAGACGATATTGCCCCTAATAGTATCATTAAGTCGATTAAGCCTCGAACTAGTTCAAATAGGAATTTTAAGGTGAAATTAAGAGTTTCACAGTTCAGGGATGACTCAAAATGGTAATTAGGAGTTCGAGGATCAATTCGGAGTCAAATTGAAATTTTCACTATA
>NW_017234844.1:16633-18900 GCF_000208745.1 Theobroma cacao | reverse complement strand
CCACGTGTCACTGAAAAAGTAATTTTATTCTTCAGTTATTTGATTTAAAGTACGTAGGAATATATTTAGCTTTTACACCATGTTTTTGGCGAGTTTCGATATTTTCAAAGAAAAATGACGAAAATGCCCCTGTGAGCCAAAAAATAATATTTTATTATTTTGAGTTGGAAACAACTTATGTTTTCTTGAAATGCGAGATTTAATAACTGTCGCTCACCGGAGAGATGCGGAAGTTGATGCTAAGCCTTGCGGGGTTTCGATTGGCATTCGGGGTAATGAGTGCTTATCGGGACGCCGCGGCGGTTGTCACGGGCTCGATGAGAGTTCCGGGTCGTGACAATATTCTACCAAATTGATAAGTTTTATATTTTATACAAAGTTTGTACATTATACAGAATAAGATTAATTTTATAAACATAATTGAAGTATCTTAGTTGGTTAGAGCGTGTGGTTGTTAACGACAAGCGTATTGTCACGACTCGGAACCTCCCTCGGGCCCATGACAACCGCCGTGACGTCCCGATTGACACTCATTATCCGAAATGCCAATCGAAACCCCGCAAGGGTTACGTATCAGTTTCTTGCCTTTCTTGTGAGCAATCGTTGTTAAACATTCCGTTTTAAACAATTACCAGTCGTTTTCGGTTCAAGTAAATCAAAAGACAAAAATTATTTTATTTTATTTTTAAAAAAAAGATTTATAGACAAATATTACTATTCAAAATATTGATTAAAATATAACATTTTTATATAAAACAATATTTATAGAAACACGTGTAAATAATATTTTGTAATGTGGAAGTAAAATAAATTCATACATACAATAATTTACAAAGTTATAATGTACAATAATAATTACAATGACAAGTGGCCCATAAATACACCAAGTGTTGGTGATAGTAACCTACTGTCTGTGAGATAGAGGGGTTAACTGGAATCCTCGACAAAATCGGGTATCTACAAGTTACCACAGGCCTGAAATATTTGAAAAGGAGGTGAGTGAGATTTTGCAATCCCAATGAGTAAACAGACATTATTATAAATATTTAAAGGCGAGTAAAATGGAGGCAAGTTTAAACAACAAATTACAAACCATTTCATAAGATTTTCAATTTATTTCTTAAACCATAAAATATTTGTAATTTACCAAAATAGTTGTTAAGGCTTATGACTTTTATTAGAAACAGGGCTCAAGCCAAAAACTAGTCATCGGGAATAACTTGACCGAGGCATCTAACTGAGTCTGCCAAGGTTGTTAAGATATTTACATGTTAAACACATGTTAGTTTTGAAAACAAGCCGTTCCTTGGCGTTGGTCGAGTTACACATTCACGTGGGAGTTCGACGTGAAGTGAGCTCTAACACTACCTCGGGAGTTACCCTCCTCACCTCTACAATCGGAGTAACTATGCAACCGGGTTTACCGTATCCCTCTAATAAGCAGTATACGGAAACTGGTCACTGCAGTGACTAAACCCACCAATTTTAATAAAATTTTGACAGTATAACGTGGCTTTTATTTATTTACCCAGCCTGCATAGTAAAAGACAGTTTACATAAATTCCCAATTTAATTATAAAATATAGCCACATATACTCATATATCATAAGCCGTTCATAGGAAAATATATTTTTCAAGGCAATTGACAGCCTCCAATTACTCAATTTCATGATCAAAAGTTTTTTATTTCAGATAATCAACACAATATATTTATTTGTCACATTTATTTCTAAAACATCAAAAGTCCTATTTTAATCTCATTTTCGTTTTATAAAATACATAAAGAGCATTTAAAAATAAACTCTAGATAATTTACAATAATAATAGGTTTACTCACAATTTGTACAAATTAAATGCTTTCTAGGTGCCCCGATCACTATTCGTCGGGTACGACTTCCTTGCCTTTACCGGAAGGCTCTCCTCATAGACACATTGCAAAAATTACACAATTCACCACATTGATGCTAAATCACTGTATAATTAACTTAAACTCTATACCAATGCATGGTATGAAATGCAATAGCCTAAAACGGCTTAAATGTGGTATTAACCTATTTTTGACACTTTACCCGATAAATTGCTAACGCGCTCCATTTTAGCTCTAAATTGTCCCATTTTCTCTCCAACATTTCTAACCATTAAATATCAGCCAATAACTCTCTAAAATCACCAAAATCAGCTCACTTTCCTCCTTGGAAAATTCAGTAAAAAATGGGACATTAACTCGGTTAATTTTTCTACTTTGTTTTTCTTATCACATTTAACCA
>NW_017234844.1:5673-16207 GCF_000208745.1 Theobroma cacao | reverse complement strand
TTTTGATCTCTCTCCTCAAGCATGCTAAATGGAAACAAAGGCATAGGAAAGGTAGAAATCAAGCTAAAGTCGAAAAATCTTACCGTTAGATGCGTAAACGGACGAAAAACGCAAATTCTCCTTTGAATTTTCTAGTTTTCCTTTGGTTTTTCTCTTTTCTTCCTTTCCTCTCTATTTTCTCTCTTATTTTCTCCTTATGGCCGACCATCACCTGATGTGGGGTTTAAATGGGCTGATTTTCCTTTAAAATAATATTAAATCATTAAAAAGAGCCATTTGTCAACTTTCCATTGGCCCGTTTTTAAAATTTCATCCTTTAAACTTCAATTTTTTTCACCACTTAAAATACCATAGTTATTCATACCAAAAATAAATAAATTCTATGATTTTGACAAGTTTTGGGTGGTGAAAATTACGGTTTTACCTCGGGACGATAAAATTATCATTTTGCCCCTATGTTTCGAAAATTACCAGAATTGAAAATTTTCACTTCCTATCATTAAATTATACTCCAAATAGTTAATCTTGGTCAAAAATTTTACTCCATGATCAAATTATTATCTTAGGTGAAAAAATGACGATTTTGCCCTTGAACATCAAAATTTTTAATTTTTTCCCAAATGAACCCTCGAATTCCGAATAATCATTTTTAGTCATTCTTGGACTGTAAAATATTAAATTTCATCCTACGATTCCTATTTGAACTAGTTCGAGGTTAAATCAACTCAAGTGTACCGTTAGGTATAATACCTGGTTTCGTCTATTCTTAGGAGCTTTCCTAGCGTAATAACATGCTACTCAGTGCATGTATGTCATGACATGTGTTTATAGGATCGGGTTTTACAATTCTACCACCCTTAAAATAAAATTTTGACCTCAAAATTTCACTTACCAGATTCGACAAATAGATGCGAGTATTGGTTCCTCATCTGATGCTCTACTTCCCATGTCATTTCCTCAATTCGAGCACTTTTCCACAACACTTTGACCATTGAAATACTCTTGTTCCTAAATACTCGATCCTTTCGATCCAAGATACTCGCAGGTTGCACCTCGAACTTCAAATTGTCATGCAACTCGATCGGAGGTGCTTCGAGGATGTGAGAGGGATCTGGTACATATTTCTTAAGCATGAAAACATGGAAAACATTGTGGATCCGATCTAACTTCGGAGGTGGTTCTAACCGATAAGCCATTGGTCCAATTCTCTCAATGATTCGGAATGGTCTAATATACCTCGGGTTAAGCTTTCCTCGCTTCGCAAATTGAATCACACTTTTTCATGGAGAAACCTTAAGAAAAACTCTATCATCGATGTCAAACTCCAAGTCTTTTCTCCGTTTATCTACATAGCTCTTATGCCTATCCTGAGCTACCTTTAGCCTCTCTCTTATAACCTTAATCTTGTCATTAGTTAGATCGATCAATTCCACACTAACTAACTTCCTTTCACCCATTTCATCCCAACAAAGTGGAGTATGACATTTCCTTCCATATAAAGCTTCGTACGGTGCCATACCAATGCTAGATTGGAAGCTGTTGTTGTAATCAAATTCCACTAACGGCAAGTGTCTATCCCAACTCCCAAGAAAATCCATGACACAAGCCCTCAACATATCCTCTATAGTTTGGATAGTCCTCTCTGACTGACCATCCGTCTGTGGGTGAAAAGCAGTGCTAAATTTCAATTTGGTTTCGAGAGCTTCTTGAAATTTTGACCAGAGTAGAGAAGTGAATCGAGGGTATCGGTCTGACATTATAGAAACGGGAACTCCATGTAGCCTCACAATCTCATTTATATAGAGTTGAGCCAACTTCTCAATAGAGTATGTACTATGGACAGCTAAAAAGTGAGCAGACTTAGTCAACCGATCTATGATCACCCAGATCGCATTTTTTTCCCTCTGTGTCCGCGGCAGTCCCAAAACAAAATCCATAGTTACATGCTCCCATTTTCACTCGGGAATAGGTAAAGACTGAAGTGTACCTGCTGGCCTCTGATGCTTCGCCTTAACTTGCTGACATACGAGACACTTTGCTATGAATTCTGCTACGTCTCGCTTCATACCTGGCCACCAATAATTCTCCTTGATAGTCATATACATCTTGGTGCTTTCGGGACGTAATACATAGGCAATCGAATGGGCTTCTTCCATGATCGCCTGTCTCAGCTGGTTTCTCTCAAGAACACAAACTCGATCTCTAAACATCAAGACGTTATCCTCTCTGAATCTGAACTCACTGACTCCCCCATCGATCAATTTTTGAATTTCTTTTCTTAACTCATCATCAGACCTCTGAATGTGCTTAATTTGATTAAGTAACGAAGGTCGCACAATGAAGCTTGCCAATAAGGATCCATCCTCACCATTTCTCAACAGGACCCCAAGAGATTTCATCTCTAATAATGCTGAAATATAACAACTCTGAATTGCAGCTAAAGACAATGAAGACTTACGACTTAAGGAATCAACTACAACGTTCGTCTTTCCCGGATGATAGTCTATCACCAAGTCATAATCTTTTATCAACTCCAACCATCGCCTTTGCCTCAAATTAAGCTCTTTATGAGTGAACAAATATTTTAAACTCTTGTGATCCATAAATATCCGACAATGCTCACCATACAAGTAATGCCTTCAGATTTTTAAAGCAAACACCACTACTGCTAACTCTAAATCATGGGTAGGGTAATTTGCTTCATGCCTCTTTAGCTGTCTAGAAGCATAAGCCACAACTTTTTCATCCTACATCAGTACGCACCCCAACCAAAACTTTGAGGCATCACTATATACTACAAATCCCTTACCACTAACAGAAAGTGTTAATACTGGAGTAGATGTTAACCGGTTCTTCAGCTTCTGAAATCGACTTTCACACACATCGTCCCACTTAAACTTAACTCCCTTACGAGTTAGACTAGTTAAAAGAGCTGCTATTAAAAAAAACCCTAAACAAACCTCCGATAATAACCAGCTAATATGAGGAAACTACGAATCTCCATCACTGTCTTAGGTTGCTCCCATTGTAAAATTGCCTCTATCTTCTTGGGATCAACATATATTCCAGCTCCCGATACTACGTGTCCCAAGAATACCACTTCCTGTAACCAAAACTCACACTTTGAAAACTTTGCATACAACTGTCTTTCCTGGAAAGTCTGTAATACTATACATAAGTGGGTAGCATGCTCATCATTATCTCTCGAGTAAACCAGGATGTCATCAATGAATACAATAACAAACTTGTCCAAGTAAGGGTGGAACACCCTGTTCATGAGATCCATAAGAACTGCCGGTGCGTTTGTTAACCCGAAAGGCATGACCAAGAACTTATAATGATCGTAACGAGTTCTGAACACTGTCTTGGGTACATCTTGTTCTTTAATCCTCAACTGATGATACCCAGACCTCAGATCAACCTTAGAAAACACTGTAGCTCCCTGTAATTGATCGAAAAGATCATCAATCCTCGGCAACGGATACTTGTTCTTAATGGTCATTTTGTTAAGCTGTCGGTAATCTATACATAATCGAAGTGTACCGTCTTTCTTTTTCACAAATAAAATCGGTGCTCCCCACAGAGATGTACTAGGGCGTATAAAACCCTTGTCCACTAACTCGTTCAACTGTACTTTCAACTCCTTCAACTCTGCCGGAGCCATTCTATATGGAGGAATAGAGATAGGGGCAGTACCCGAAAGTAAGTCAATGGTGAATTCGAACTCACGATCAGGAAGAAGTCTCGATAATTCATCAAAAAATACATCAGAAAATTCACTTACTACGGAGACATTCTCTAACTTAGGTTCTTCCCTCGATATATCAATCACGTGAGCCAAGTATGCCAGATATCCCTTTCACACCAATTTCAAAGCTTTGAGGGCCGAGATTACACAAAATGGTAATACTCGACGCTCCCTTATAAATACAACTTCTACTCCCTCTGAACTCGGGAGAATCACTTCTTTCTTAAAATAATCCACCTTTGCTCGATGAATGGACAACCAATCCATACCCAAGATCAAATCAAAGTCCCGAATCTCCAAAGGGATTAAATCACCCATAAATTCGTCTTCCCCAACTTTAATACCACAGTCTCTATAATACGTATTTCTTATTAACCGCTCGCCTAGAGGAGTATACACTACAATCTCTTTCTTTAATGGTGACAGGTTCCTATATGAGAATGATGCAAATGATATGCTCACATATGATTTATCGAAGCCCGAATCTATCAAAACATGTGCATCTCTATCAAACATAATCATAGTACCTGTCACTATGCTAGGTCAAACTCGGGCTTCATCCTTAGTCACTGCAAAAACCCTGGTCAAAATCTGGGGCTGCAGTTTGGAAGATGGCTGCTCTGGGGTATTACTCCCCATGCCTGACCATATCACTGGGCCCTGTTTGGACTGTGATCCCAAAGTGTCTCTCCGCGGTATACTAGGACGAGTCGAAGGAGTAAAAGTAGCTACTGTATCCCGTCTCAACTGAGGACAATCTCTCTTGATATGCCCCTGTTGGCCGCATTGAAAACACTTTACAGGCTTTCTACATGATCCAATATGAAATCCTCCGTAATTACGGCATCTGTCCAATCCTCCTGAAGTCCCCCTCTGACTGCTCATCACTAGCCGATCAAATCTAGAAGATCTCGGCTGTGACTGCTGAGATGGAGGTATAGTGGATGTCACAGACGCTGAGGTAGTACTTCTTACAGTAGATGTTGAATCTCTACCTCTCTTTGAAGACTGACCCGGGAACGTAGGCGGATTCTTTCTTTTTGCAAACTCAGCTCGGATCCGTCTATTCTCAGTGATGAGCTTCTCAGCCCGTAAGGCCACCTGCACAACTTTCTTATACGACTCCTTGCCAGTCACTATCATACGCTCCCGTATCTCATTACGGAGTCCCTCCTCAAAGTTGTTTTCCTGGTCTTGCTCCAATAACACAAACTCAGGTACATAAGACATCAGCTCGTTAAAATGAGTTTCATACTCCTCAATGGTCATGTTCCCTTGTTTAAAGTTCATAAATTCTCTCTTTTCTTGTTCTGATGGAAATAGGTGTAGTACTGACCATCGAACTCTCGGAAGAAATCCGTCCAAGTCAGCGGTATAGGAGAGCGAGACTTTACTGAACTCCACCAGGTACGAGCTCTCCTCTCAAATAACCGTGTAGCCACCTTCAATTTCATCTCATCATCTAATCCCATATCTGTCAGTGTCTCCGATACCTGAATAACCCAATCCCTAGCTGCGGTCGCATCTAAATCACCAGTAAATGACATGCAACCTAACTGTCTAGCTTCTTTCAATTTCTTAGAAATTGAAACGTTCGGTGTCTGGGGTGGAATAAGAGGTGGTGGTACTGGGGATGTTACAGGGGAAACAGCAGGTGAAACTGGACCAGCCTGAGCCTTGCCCGTAAGAGCAACGAGAAAAGTCACTAATGACTGAGTTGCCTCGAGTGACATGGCAGGTATGTCAGGAGTAGCAACAGGTGGTGGAAGAGGTACAAGAATGTCAGTAGACTCAGTAATAAGAGCTGCTCTAAAAGAAAACGCAGTCGACTCCTTTTCTATGGAATCTGATCGACTCTGTATGGGGTGACCTCTTTCCCTACCGGTAGATCTAGTGATAAGTGGTAGCTCATGTCGAGGAGGCATAATGATCTACAAAAAGAACGGAATTGGTTTAGACGACTTAAGACTCTATATGCAACTACATCTAACTAACTAATCTTAACTTGGCCACACTGACATTGTAAATTATTTTAAAATAACTACAAATCTAAGAACTTTAAAAATCAAAAACTTCTTTCAAAGCCATAAGCTTTTAAACTGAAAGCTTTAATACCAACCGAATTGTCACGACTCGAAACCTCCCTTGGGCCCATGACAATCGCCGTGACGTCCTGATTGATACTCATTACCCGGAATGCCAATTGGAACCCCGCAAGGCTTACGTATCAGTTTCTTGCATTTCCTGTGAGCAATCATTATTAAACATTCTGTTTTAAACAATTACCAGTCGTTTTCGGCTCAAGTAAATCAAAAGACAAAAATTATTTTATTTTATTTTTTAAAAAAGGATTTATAGATAAATATTACTATTCAAAATATTGATTAAAATATAGCATTTTTATATAAAATAATATTTATAGAAACACGTGTAAGTAATAATTTGTAACGTGGAAGTAAAATAAATTCATACATACAATAATTTACAAAGTTATAATGTACAATAATAATTACAATGACAAGTGGCCCGTAAATACATTAAGTGTTGGTGATAGTAACCTACTGTCTGTGAGATAGAGGGGTTAACTGGAATCCTCGACAAAATAGGGTATCTACAAGCTACCACAGGCCTGAAATATTTGGAAAGGAGGTGGGTGAGATTTTGCAATCCCAATGAGTAAACAGACATTATTATAAATATCTAAAGGCGAGTAAAATGGAGGCAAGTTTAAACAACAAATCACAAACCATTTCATAAGGTTTTCAATTTATTTCTTAAACCATAAAATATTTATAATTTACCAAAACAGTTGTTAAGCCTTATGACTTTTATTAGAAATAGGGCTCAAGCCTAAAACATCAAAAGTCTCATTTTAATCTCATTTTCGTTTCATAAAATACATAAAGAGCATTTAAAAATAAACTCTAGATAATTTACAATAATAATAGGTTTACTCACAGTTTGTACAAATTAAATGCTTTCTAGGTGCCCCGATTACTGTTCGTCGGGTACGACTTCCTTGCCTTTATTGGAAGGCTCTCCTCCTAGACACATTGCATGTAAAACCCGACCTATAAACACATGTCGTGACATACATGCACTAAGTAGCATGTTATTACGCTAGGAAAGCTCCTACGAATAGACGAAATTCGGTATTTGTACCTAACGGTACACTTGAGTTGATTTAACCTCGAACTAGTTCAAATAGGAATCATAAGATGAAATTTAACATTTTACAATCCAGGAATGACTAAAAATGATTGTTCGGAGTTCCAGGGTTCATTTGGGGAAAAATTGAAAATTTTGATGTTTAGGGGCAAAATCGTCATTTTGCCACATAAGATAATAATTTGATCATGGAGTGAAATTTTTGACCAAGATTAACTATTTGGAGTATAATTTAATGATAGGAAGTGAAAAAATTTCAATTTTGATAATTTTCGGAACATAGGGGCAAAACGATAATTTTGTCGCCCCTGGGTAAAACCGTAATTTTCACCACCCAAAACTTGTCAAAATCATAGGATTTTTTTATTTTTGGTATGAATAACTATGGTATTTTAAGTGGTGAAAAATTGAAGTTTAAAGGACGAAATTTTAAAAACGGGCCAATGGAAAAGTGATACATGGCACTTTTTAATGATTTAATATTATTTTAAAGGAAAATCAACCCATTTAAACTCCACATCAGGTGATGGTCGGCCATAAGGAGAAATAAGAGAGAAAATAGAGAGGAAAGGAAGAAAAGAGAAAAACCAAAGGAAAACTAGAAAATTCAAAGGGGAATTCGCGTTTTTCGTCCATTTACGCATCTAACGGTAAGATTTTTTGACTTTAGCTTGATTTCTACCTTTCCTATGCCTTTGTTTCCATTTAGCATGCTTGAGGAGAGAGATCAAAAAGTGATACCAAGGGCTGGCCGAATTTCAAGGGGAAGGATTTTGAAATTTTTATGTTTTGATTCTTAGTTAAATTGGTAGTTTTAGTTAGTTAAATGTGTATAGGAATCAAATTGGGCAAGAAAGCATGAATTTCTTACAATACCCACCCTTGGCCGAATATTCAATGATGTACAATGATGATGAACTGATTTTTATTCTAAGAGAAATGAAGAGAAAATGATAAAAAATAGTTAAATGTGATAGAAAAACAAAGTGGAAAATTAACCGAGCAAATGTCTCATTTTTGACCGAATTTTTCAAGGAGGAAAGTGAGCTGATTTTGGTGATTTTAGAGGGTTATTGGCTGATATTTAATGGTTAGAAATGTTGGAGAGAAAATGAAACAATTTAGAGCTAAAATGGAGCGCGTTAGCAATTTATCGAGTAAAGTGACAAAAATAAGTTAATACCACGTTTAAGCCGTTTTAGGCTATTGCATTTCATACCATGCATTAGTATAGGATTTAAGTCAATTATATAGTGATTTAGCATCAATGTGGTGAATTGTGTAATTTGTGCGATGTGTCTAGGAGGAGAGCCTTTCAGTAAAGGCAAGGAAGTCGTACCAAATGAATAGTGATTGGGGCACCTAGAAAGCATTTAATTTGTACAAACGGTGAGTAAACCTATTATTATTGTAAATTATCTAGAGTTTATTTTTAAATGCTCTTCATGTGTTTTATAAAACGAAAATGAGATTAAAATAGGACTTTTGATGTTTTAGAAATAAATGTGACAAATAAATATATTGTGTTGATTATTTGAAATAAGAAACTTTTGATCATGAAATTGAGTAATTGAAGGTTGCTAATGTCTTGAAAAATATATTTTCCTATGACTGGTTTATGATATATGAGTATATGTGGCTATATTTTATAATTACATTGGGAATTTATGTAACCGTCTTTTACTATGCAGGCTGGATAAATAAATAAAAGTCACGTTATACTGTCGAAATTTTATTAAAATTGGTGGGTTTAGTCATTGCAGTGACGGGTTTTCGTAGACTACCTATTAGAGGGGTACGGTAAACCCGGTGGCATAATTGCTCTGGTTGTAGAGGCGAGGAGGGTAACTCCCGGGGTAGTGTTAGAGCTCACTTCGCGTCGAACCCCCACGTGAATGTGTAACTCGGCCAACGCCAAGGAACAGCTTGTTTTCAAAACTAACATGTGTTTAACATGTAAAAATCTTAACAACTTTGGCGAACTCGGTTAGATGCCTCGACCAATGTATCCCCGATGACTAGTTTTTGGCTTAAGCCTTGTTTCTAATAAAAGTCATAAGCCTTAAAAACTGTTTTGGTAAATTACAAATATTTTATGGTTTAAGAAATAAATTGAAAACCTTATGAAATGATTTGTGATTTGTTGTTTAAACTTACCTCCATTTTACTCGTCTTTAGATATTTATAATAATGTCTGTTTACTCATTGGGATTGCAAAATCTCACCCACCTCCTTTCCAAATATTTCAGGCCTGTGGTAGCTTGTAGATACCCGATTTTGTCGAGGATTCCAGTTGACCCCTCTATCTCACAAACAGTAGGTTATTATCACCAACACTTGGTGTATTTACGGGCCACTTGTCATTGCAATTATTATTGTACATTATAACTTTGTAAATTATTGTATGTATGAATTTATTTTACTTCCACGTTACAAAAGATTACTTACACGTGTTTCTATAAATATTGTTTTATATAAAAATACTATATTTTAATCAATATTTTGAATAGTAATATTTCTCTATAAATTTTCCTTTTAAAAATAAAATAACATAAAATAAAATAATTTTTGTCTTTTGATTTACTTGAGTCGGAAACGACTGGTAATTGTTTAAAACGGAATGTTTAACAACGATTACTCACAAGAAAGGCAAGAAACTGATATGTAAGCCTTGCGGGGTTTCGATTAGCATTCCGAGTAATGAGTGTCAATCGGGACGTCGCGACGATTGTCATGGGCCCGAGGGGGGTTTCGGGTCGTGACATTGCAAAAATTACACAATTCACCACATTGATGCTAAATCACTGTATAACTGACTTAAATCCTATATTAATGCATGATATGAAATGCAATAACCTAAAACGGCTTAAACGCGGTATTAACCTATTTTTGGCACTTTACCCGATAAATTGCTAACGTGTTCCATTTTAACTCTAAATTGTCCCATTTTGTGAGACCCTGTCAAGCTCGATTAAAAGACGGTATTATACTGAGTGGTACAACTAAGTTAAATCGAGTCTTGAACTAATTCAAATAGAAATTCTAAGAGGAAATTGAAAATTTTGAAACCCACAAAATGGCTTAGAATAGTGATTCGGAGTTCAAGGTCCAGTTTGGAGTCCATCAGGAAAATTGACCAATTAAGGACAAAACGGTCATTTTACCATATGATGATAAAATTGAGATTTTTAGCCAAGATTTGATCACATTTGACCAAGAGTAATTATATGAAATATAATTATGATTATTGGAGTATAAAATGATGTTTAGCAGTGAAAAAATTATGATTCCTAGTATTTTTGGAGTACAAGGGCGAAATGATAATTTTGCTACTAGAGGACTAAACGAAAATTTTTATAAAATGAGTTTTTTTGCCCCATTTGGTTAATATTGATCAATGTTAGTGTTATTTGAGGTTGAAAAGTATAAATAATTTGATTCCGGTACATTTCAGAGTATAGGGGCAAAATTATAATTTTTCCTCCCCGGGGCAAATCGGTAAATTTTTCGCCCCAGCACTTGTCAAGTCCAAGGGATTTTATTCATCCTGTAAATGGATAAACATGAGAAATGTGTGGTGGAGAGAGATTGCTTAATGGCTAAGTATGACACATGGAC
>NW_017234844.1:0-2336 GCF_000208745.1 Theobroma cacao | reverse complement strand
GACCATCACCTGATGTGGGGTTTAAATGGGCTGATTTTCCTTTAAAATAATATTAAATCATTAAAAAGTGCCATGTATCACTTTTCCATTGGCCCGTTTTTAAAATTTCATCCTTCAAACTTAAATTTTTTTCATCACTTAAAATACCATAGTTATTCATACCAAAAATAAATAAATCCTATGATTTTGACAAGTTTTTGGTGGTGAAAATTACGGTTTTACCCCGGGACGATAAAATTATCGTTTTGCCCCTATGTTTCGAAAATTGCCGAAATTGAAAATTTTCACTTCCTATCATTAAATTATACTCCAAATAGTTAATCTTGGTCAAAAATTTCACTCCATGATCAAATTATAATCTTAGGTGGCAAAATGATGATTTTGCCCATGAACATCAAAATTTTCCATTTTTCCCCAAATGAACCCTCGAACTCTGAACAATAATTTTTAGTCATTCGTGGACTGTAAAATATTAAATTTCATCCTACGATTTTTATTGGAACTAGTTCGAGGTTAAATCAACTCAAGTGTACCGTTAGGTACAAAACCGGGTTTCGTCTATTCTTAGGGGATTTCCTAGCGTAATAACATGCTACTCAGTGCATGTATGTCATGAAATGTGTTTATAGGGTTGGGTTTTACACGTATTCTGCCAAATTATTAAGTTTTAGATTTTGTACATTATTTTGAATAGCTTAATTGGTTATAGCATAACAAATAAAGAATTTTAGAACATATTCTACCAAATTAATAATTTTTATATTTTATATAAATTTTGTACATTATATAGAACAAGATTAATTTTATAAATATAATTGGAGTATCTTAGTTGGTTAGAGAGTGTGTTGTTAACTATAAGCGTGTGAGTTAATGATAAGGTTAAAGATTTAAGCCATTCCTTTAATGTAACCAATTTCATATAATTAGTTTTTGTTTTAGATTTTAATATATAATTTTAGATTTTGTACAAATTTTATAGATTACATAATTAATTTTTGTTTTAGATTTTATACAGATTTTGTACATTATGTAACAGAAAATTATTTTTATTAATATAGCTGGTGTAGCTCAGTTGATTAAAGCATATGGTTGTTAAAAATAAAGTCGAAGGTTCAACCCCTTCCTCTAGCATAACAAATTGTATATAAGTTTTTTATGGGAAAGAAAAATTTTAGCGTAGTAGGAAAATTTTACCAATAGTATAAATTTTGTATATTATGTAGCACAAGATTAATTTTATAAATACAGCTGGAGTAGCTATGTAGCACAAAATTAATTTTATAAATATAGTTGGAGTAGCTGTCGAAGGTTTAGAACTTTTCTCTAACATAACCAATTGCATATAATTAATTTTTGTTTTAAATTTTAACATATAGTTTTAGATTTTGTATAAATAACATATAGTTTTAAATTTTGTACAAATTTGTATAATATATAGCTAATTTTTGTTTTAAATTTTAAAATATATATAGTTTTAGATTTTGTACAAATTTTGTACATTGTGTAGCACAACATTAATTTTTAAATATAGTTGGACTAGCTTAGTTGGTTAGAGTGTGTGGTTCTTAATCATAAGGTTAAAGGTTCAAACAATTCCTCTAACATAACAAATTGTATATTAAATTCTTTATGAGAAAGGAAAATTTTAGCGCAACAAAATTTATATAAATTCTTTATGGGAAATTTAACATATAGTTTTAGATTTGGTATATTATATGGTTAATTTTTTTCTTTATGGGAAATTTAACATATAGTTTTAGATTTAGTACATTATATGGTTAATTTTTTCTTTATTAAAAATTTAATAGTTTTAGATTTTGTACATGATATAGTTAATTTTTGTTTTAGATAAATTTAATAGTTTTAGATTTTGTACATTATTTAGTTAATTTCTGTTTTAGATTTTATACATTGTGTAACACAAGATTAATTTTATGAATATAGCTAGAATAGCTCAATTAATTTAAAGTGTGTGACCCTTAACCACAAGGTCGAAGGTTCAAGCCTTTTATACTAAATTAACTTTTTCTGAAAAGAAAATTTTTAGAACCTATACTACTAAATTAACTTTTTTTTTGTACATTATGTGAACAAATGTAGCATTACAAAGTCGCAGGTTGAAGCCTTTCCTTTAGTATAACAAATTGCATATATGTTCTTTGCAAGAAAGGAAAATTTTAGAACATATATTACTAAATTAAATTTTCTTTTATTTTTTGTATATAGTATAGTATGAGATTAATAATAAGATGTAAATTGTGTAGCACTATATTAATTGTCACGATCCGGAACTCCCCATCGAGCCCGTGACAACCGCCGCGAAGCCTCGACAAACA
>NW_017234843.1:24281-26583 GCF_000208745.1 Theobroma cacao | reverse complement strand
TGGGTTGGGATGAAATTTTCGAGTTATGAAATACGTATTGTTATGGGATATTTTGATCGTCTCCATTTACTCAACTTTAGATATTTTGAATGGTGTTTGTTTACTCACTGGGATTTTATAATCTCACCACCCTCCTTTCCACCCATTTCAAGCTCATAATAGACTGTAGATAGCTAGTATCATCGAGGACTACAGTTGGACTTGCATCATCAAAAAATTGTAGGTTCATTTTTTATGATATTTTTGGTCATTCGTGGGTCCACGTGTCATTGTAAATTAAATTTTATACTTTGGTTATCTGTATTACAATATGTATGAATTTATTTAGCTTTTGTGCTACAAAAATTATTTACCGGTAACTCTATAAATATTGTTTTATAAGAAAATAGAATATTTTAGTTATAATCAAATAGATATAGTTTCATTTAAAATGAATTGTTTAGACATCTAAATTTATTTCTGATTATGAAATATGTGTTTTCCACTCGTATACTACATATTTAACTAGTTTCAAGATTAGTGTGGAAAAATGACCAAAATGCCCCTGTGAGACAAAAATATTATTTTCTATTGTTTTGATTTGGAAATAGTTTATAACCTCTCAAAACATGTTATTTTACAACTATTGATCACAGAGGAGGTGAGAAAACTGACATTAAAGCCTTGCGAGGTTCTGATCGGCATTTCGGGATAAGAATGTCTATCGGGTCATCGTGACGGTTGTCACGGGCTCGAGGAGAGTATCGGGTCGTGACACCTTGTCATAGGATTTTTCATGCTCTTTCACTTCTACACTTCAAAAACCCTCAAAAGTCTTACATTAACCCTTTCTCTCACTAGCTAGTTGTTTTAGAAAGAGAGAGAGAGAGAGAATTCCCACAATAGTTTGAAAACTTTTGTAAAGGAATTCAATTACAAAGAAACCCCAAGGTTCCAACGAGATCCCACATCTCCATTCGGAGCATTGGTCGAAGTTAGAGTCGATCAAAACATCAACAAAGACCGGTGAGTGAACTAGCATTTAAAATGTTTTGGGAAATGCATTAGTATTTGGATGAAGAAGGTGAATGATTTTTATTTGATTTTTCCTTAAAGATTATGCATGGGAACAAGCCTTTATTGAAACGTGTTATGTTGTGAGTGTGTAATATGATGAATCCTCATGCTCCTATATTATGTTCATATATATATGTTGTGTATTGATTGTTAATATTGTGTAATAAATATAATCGTCCGTGTGCACGATGTGGGGGATGCACATGCCGGTGATGATGGGGTGCTGAAGTGTGGATGATAATATTGCTTGTGCGAATAGGGAGTGCACACGATGATATTGAAATCTACGAGTAGGGAGTGCACATGATGATATTACCTTGTGCGTGTAGGGAGTGCACATTGGCAGAGTGAGGTGGTGGTATACGTGTTTATATATGTTTATGTATACATATACGATAGAAAGTTTATGATTATAATATGTGAATGCATTGCATGTTGAATCTTGAAAATTGCTAAATACTTTCAAATTGATTTTTATTGCAGCATAAAATGGATTTTTGTTGAAAAACGATTCTTTTTACTTAAGTGCCCTGTTTCTCGCTGTAGCGAGAATGCATTTTCGTTGTAGCAAGAAACTCTCGGGTGGTGAGGGCATTGCACTGGCCCTGGTTTCACTGCAGCGAGAATGCATTCTTGTTCTAGCAAGAATCTTGCGGTGGCTTTCGCTGTAATGAGAATTCATTCTCGTTGCAGTGAGAAACTCTTGGGTTTAGGTCAGAAATCTATGCTCTGAATTTCGCTACAGCGAAAGTGAATCTCACTGTAGCGAGAAACCCTCGGGTGGTTTAAAAATTGTGTTTTGAAATTCGCTGCAGTGAGAAACCCTCTGTCATATTTGTCATACTTGTCTTGCTTGGATATTTATTGAAATTTTTATTCTTTTCAACTTCATGGATTATCATGGATTTTCAATATCAAGGGATTAATTAATCAAGTTTGAAATGAGGGATTTTAATAAGAATTAAACTAAATTGCATTATTTTTCGAATACAAATGCATCATGTGTCATGACCCGGAACCTCCCTCAGGCCCATGACAATCGCCGCGACGTCCCGATTGACACTCATTATCCTCAATGCCAACCGGAACCCCGCAAGGCTTACATATTAGTTTCTTTCCTTTCCTGTGAGCAATCATTGTTAAATATCGAGTTTTTAGAGAATATATACTATTTTAGATCAAAAACAATCAAAATAAAATTTTCGCCACACAGGGGTATTTTGGTCTTTTTTTTCTCAAAAATTTC
>NW_017234843.1:0-17603 GCF_000208745.1 Theobroma cacao | reverse complement strand
TGGACTATAAAATATTAAATTTCATCCTACAATTTCTATTTGAACTAGTTCGAGGTTAAATCAACTCAAGTGTACCGTTAGGTATGATATCGGGTTTCGTCTTTTCTTATGTGCTTTCCTAGCATAATAACATGCTACTCAGTGCATGTATGTCATGACATGTATTTATAGGGTCAGGTTTTACATCATGTTTTCTAAACTTTCTGTACTTTTTACTTGTTCCCTTCTTATGTTCACTCACTGGGTTTATACTCACGTTTTTAAACTTCATGTTTTAGGTTTCTAAGTAAAAGGTGACTAGATCCTCGAACGAGGTGATTCTCCCTATCCATTGTTCGGTAGGTTTGTCATGATACTAAGTGTTAGCACCCACGCCTAGAGTCACTCTAATGATGGTTAGAGCCTTTGAATGTGTACATGTAAACTGGATGTAATTTGCTAAGAACTGTTTGGTAAACTATTTATGTATATTATGATTGATGAATACCATTATGAGAATAAGTTTGGATTTTATGAATTGATTTCAATGAAGTTATTATTTGAACATTATGAGTTATAGATTTTAAAAAAGGAATATGGAGAATAAATGGGCTAATGTATAGGTTTATACAGGAAGGCTTGCTAGGGCCTAGTGGGCTATGCCTATTAGGCCCTTGCGCCTGTCATGGCTCGAAAATTAAGCTGTGACACATACTTCTCTATTTGTGTACTTCATAATAGCCTAACAATTTCTAGCTCACAGTTAAGCTAGTTCATATGCCAAGCCTCTCAGGTTAATCAAAACACCAAGTTTGATCACGATATAATAGAATTTGATGAACTTATACCAAAAGTATAAACACTTACTTTTAAGTTAACAGCATCATAATCAACTTGTTCACTGCCAAAATCAGCAATAAATTATCTTAATCATTGTCTAGCACTATAACCATTGATAGAATATCATCATCGAATTAAATTATAACCAACCTGTATGAGCTTTTGTACCAATATGCAACATATATATCCATACATATATATTTCCAAAAATTTTAACTTCGAGTAGCCTTAGGCATATCAAGCTCAATAAGCCATCTGTAAACCAAAATAATTGACAATCAAGTTTAGAATCATTTCTTCTTATAGTTGGTTAGATCATGCTCATCATTTGTGGTGAATACATAAAGCTAATTTCAATATTCCATTCTCATACGAGAGTCAACCACTAATTGGCACCATCCCTAAACATCACATGTTTTATAGTCGATTTTCTTAGCCAAAATTCATATTGTAGTATTCCAATTCTAGGTCATGTCTCATTACAAAATCTTTACTCGTATATGAGTACTTGAATTCTCAAATCATCATCTCTTTTCTAAGTAGATCTCTACAATTCTTGTAGCGTATTTCTATTCCCTCACCAGTAGTAGTATCATTTAATCAAATCGTATCACCCTCGTTCTCTAAACATTTGAAACACAATTCAACCTTTGCCTACCCTTATCAGGCACTTTCCTTTGATAATTACTCAAAATAAATTGGAACTTGTGGGGGGAGCACATTTCACAATTTATGCCTTGCGTCTACAAGTATATTGAGACCATAACCTCATCAGGTCTACCTAATGGTAAGATAATCATTGCCTTAAACCAACATTTCCAGGCATCCTTATATTTGCAACATATTTTTACACTTATGTGACATACCAGTCACGAGTCCCAACTTAACTATATAGCCATTCACTCTTCGAGCTTAAGTGTTTTTCTCATTGTGAGAAATCTCTCGAATTTATCTCACCAAAATGTTCACAAAGTGGTTACAAGTCCATAACTTACAGTTCAATGCCTAAAGCAGTGAACACCATCTTATCGTTAAAGTTCTATCCTTATTTATCAATCATAGCTCCCTTGCACATTTACTTATACATTGCTGGGTTACTCACAAGCCATTCAAGGCCATCCAAATTTGACCTCTTATAGCAAGTTAAGCTAGTATATTCCCTTATGCTTTTCGATACACTTCCAAAACGCTTAAACACTTCCTTTAATATGGTTTTATTGAGAACTTAAATAATCAAAGGCTTATTTTTAAAGCCACTCATAACTTTAACGATTTAATGTATGCTTAATTTTTGCTCATTGACCTCGATAGACATTATTTAAAGATCTTCCAAAGTGTCCGTGTTCTTAATCCTGACCATACCATCTAACTTTATAAAACCCGACCCTATAAACACATGTCATGACATACATGCACTGAGTAGCATGTTATTATGCTAGGAAAGCACCTAAGAATAGACGAAACCCGGTATCGTACCTAACGGTACACTTGAGTTGATTTAACCTCGAACTAGTTCAAATAGGAATTGTAGGATGAAATTTAATATTTTATAGTCCAGGAATGACTAAAAATGATTGTTCTGAGTTCGAGGGTTCATTAGGGGTAAAATTAAAAATTTTGATGTTTAGGGGCAAAAATCGTTATTTTGCCACCTAAGATAATAATTTGATCATGGAGTGACATTTTTTACCAAGATTAACTATTTGGAGTATAATTTAATGATAGGAAGTGAAAAAGTTTAATTCTGGTATTTTTGGAGTGTAAAAGCAAAAATCGTAATTTTACCACCCGCGGACAAAATTTGAGATTTTGGGAGAATTTAGATCAAATTTGACAAATTGGAGAATGGTATGAGTATAAAGGATGAAAAATATGTCTATGGGCAATTTTTCAATTTTTTTGGGCAAAAATGTAATTTTTCACTTTTATGGGGGCAAAAGTGTAAATTTCAAAAATTGCTCCACTGAGACTTTGGATAAGTCTGAGAATTTTATCTAAGCTATAAATATGTGGGACAAGTGTATGGTGAAAATTTGGAAACAAATGGATGAAGTTTTAAAAATGGGCCAATGGGAAAGTGACACATGGCACTTTTTAATGATTTAATATTATTTTAATGAACAGTTAGCCCATTTAAACCCCATTTTAAGTGATGGCCAGCCATAAGGGAGAACGAGAGAGAAAATAGAGAGGAAAGGAAGAAAAAAAGAAAAACCAAAGAGAAACAAGAAAATTCAAAGGGGAATTCACGTTTTTCGCCCGTTTACGCGTCTAATTGTAAGATTTTTCGATTTTAGCTTGATTTCTACCTTTCCTATGCCTTTATTTCCATTTAGCATGCTTGAGGAGAGAGATCAAAAAGTGATATCAAGGGCTGGACGAAATTCTAGGGGAGAGAAATTGAAATTTTTAGGTTTTGATTTTTAGTTAAATTGATAGTTTTAGTTAGTTAAATGTGTTTAGAAATTAAATTGGGCAAGAAAGCATTAAATTTTCACAATACCCACCCTTGGCCGAATCTGCAATGAGGTACAATGATGATGATCTGATTTTTATTCTAAGAGAAATGAAGAGAAAATGATGAAAAATGGTTAAATGTGATAGAAAAACAAAGTAGAAAATTTACCGAGTTAATGTTCCATTTTTGGCCGAATTTTTCCAAGGAAGAAAGTGAACTGATTTTGGTGATTTTAGAGGAATGTTGGCTGATAATTAATGGTTAGAAAGGTTGCAGAGAGAATGGGACAATTTAGAGCTAAAATGGAGCTCGTTAGCAATTTATCGGGTAAAGTGCCAAAAATAGGTTAATACCGCGTTTAAGCCATTTTTGGCTATTGCATTTCATACCATGCATTAGTATAGGATTTAAGTCAAATATATAGTATTTTAGCATTAATGTGATGAATTGAGTAAATTTTTGCAATGTGTCTAGGAGGAGAGCCTTCCGGTAAAGGCAAGAAAATCATACCCGACTAGTAGTTATCGAGGCACCTAAAAAGCTTTTAGTTTGTACAAACGGTGAGTAAACCTATTATTATTGTAAATTATCTAGAGTTTATTTTTAAATGCTCTTTATGTATTTTATGAAATGAAAACGGGATTTTTGATGTTTTAGAAATAAATGTGACAAATAAAAATATATTGTGTTGATTATGAAATTGAGTAATTTGAGGCTGCCAATTATTTTGAAATATATATTTTCCTATGAATGGCTTATGAAATATGAGTATATGTGGCTATATTTAATAAATTGTATTGAAAATTATGTAAGCTGTTTTTACTATGCAGGCTGGGTAAATAAATAAAAGCCACGTTATACTGTCGAAATTTTATTAAAATTGGTGGGTTTAGTCACTGCAGTGACGGGTTTTCGTGGACTGCCTATTAGAGGGGCACGGTAAACCCGATTACAAAATTACTCCGGTTGTAGAGGCGAGGAGGGTAACTCCCGGGGTAGTATTAGAGCTCACTTCACGTCGAACCCCCACGTGAATGTGTAACTCGGCCAACGCCAAGGAACGACTTGTTTTAAAAATAAAAATGTGTTTCATATGTAAATATCATAACTACCTTGGCGGACTCGGTTAGATGCCTCGACCAAGGTATCCCCGAGGATTAGTTTTGGCTTGAGCCTTGTTTTAATAAAAGTCATAAGCCTTAACAACTATTTTGGTAAATTATAAATATTTTATGGTTTAAGGAATAAATTGAAAACCTTATGAAATTGTTTGTAATTTGTTGTTTAAAGTTGCCTCCATGTTGCTCGCCTTTAGATATTTATGATAATATCTGTTTACTAATTGGGATTGCAAAATCTCACCCACCTCCTTTCTAAACATTTCAGGTCTGTGGTAGCTTGTAGATACCCTATTTTGTCGAGGATTCCAGTTGACCTCTCTACCTCACAGACAGTAGGTTACTATCACAAGTACTTGGTGTATTCATGGGCCACTTGTCATTGTAATTATTATTGTACATTATAACTTTGTAAATTATTGTATGCATGAATTTATTTTATTCTCACGCTACAAAAATTATTTATGTATAGTTCTATAAAAATTGTTTTATAAGAAAATGAAATATATTATCAAATATTTTTATTTAGTTTAATTAGTCAACGTTTCACTTTAAATGAATGATTTAGATTACAAAAATTTATTTTTAATCGGCAGTGGATATTTTTCTACCATACGTTGTATCTTTATCAGGTTTCGAAATTTTTTGGTAAAATTGACCAAAATACCCCTATGTGGCGAAAATTTTATTTTGATTGTTTTCGATCTAAAATAGTTTATATTTTCTTAAAACTCGATATTTAACAATGATTGCTCACAGGAAAGGTAAGAAACTGATTCGTTAACCTTGCGGGGTTTCGATTAGCATTCCGGATAATGAGTGTTAATCGGGACGTCGCGGCGGTTGTCATGGGCCTGAGGGAGGTTCCGGGTCGTGACAAACTTAGTATACTTGCATTGATTATCCTTAAGCTTATTATGTTTGTTATAACAACATCCACATTTCTCCCATCATTTATCTTACTTTTCGTTCACTCTTTCCTTAGTCTTTAACAAGGCTTAATCTCTTGTCTCCTTTATTTCTTAGGGTTTGACTTTAGTCAGCATAATGTTTATCTTAATATTTCACATGGTAATTTATATCAAAAGCTCTCCAACTTCTCATTTACTTACATGCCAATACATAAGGCCACAAAGAAACTTCCCAATTCATTCATATAAATACCTTCCAAAACCTTAAAACTCTGATTAACGAAGCTTATCATCAAGTCCAATGACTTTAATTCAATTCATAAGTTCAACTTCACGCCTTTCACATCTTATTCATGCGTCCTAAACATGAGGTGTTCCTAGCGCTACGGCACGGTGACTGCTGAAGTTTACTTAATCAACGTTTTTCATCTACATTGAAGGTTACTACATTAATCATCCTTAATCGTTTGGTGTTCCTTCAGGCTTACGTCATAGTTTTCATAACCATTTATATTCTCTTGTGCTTATCATATATAATTGACCAAGCCAATATTTTCAAATTCATCTCATTCTTTAACACTTGTCAACCATCAATAAATCCCACCTTAGAACATTGTTTTCATATTGTATAATGACTTCACCATATACGTATAACACCACACACATCATTATTCACTGTTTCCAGTGTTCCACAATTCCTTAGTATTCACAACTAATTATCTTTCTTATCTTATAACTCAAATAGTTTAACCACTTCAACTTAATATCATCATGAATTTTGTCTATCTTGATCATTCTACTTATGTTCACATTATTACTTCGAAATTCTAGAATTTATTTGTAAAGCCCGACCTTATAAAATACTATTCATGACATACATGTGATGATAGCATGATTGCATGCTAGGAGAGTCCCGAAAAATTTACAAAAGTCGGTATTGTACCTAGAGGTACAACAAAGTTTATTTAATCCTCGAACTAGATCAAATAGGAATTTTAAGGTGAGATTAAGAGTTTCACAGTTCATGGATGACTTAAAATGGTAATTTGGAGTTTGAGGATCAATTTGGAGTCAAATCGGAATTTTCACTAACTAGGGGCAAAATGGTCATTTGCCACCTGGGGACAAAATGGGAATTTTAGAAAAGATTTTTTTGACCCCATTTGACTTATTAGAGTATAATTTGACTTATTGAAGTATGATTTGAGGTTTAGAAGTGAAAAATTTTAATTTCGGTATAATTTGGAGTATAGGGGTAAAATGGTAATTTTGCCACCTCAGGGGCAAAATTGTAATTTTCCACCACCAGGATATTTTTTCCAGCACATGGTCTTCCTTTGTCTTCATCTTTGACCCTTGACTAAACATGTGGTGGAGATAAAATGTTTAAATTTTTAAAATTTTAAAAACGGGCCAATGACATGATGCCATGTGTCATGCCTTTATTAATTTATTATTTTCCTTTTTAAAAGGCACAAAATCAGCCCATCTTCCACCCCATGGCCGGCCAAACCAGCAAGAAGAGAGAGAAAACAAAAACAAAACCCTAGAGAGAGAAAATCAAAGAAAAAGTGTGAATTTTCAAGGAAATTAAGTGAAAAAGGTGAGATTTTTTCTATTAAGCTTGAGTTTTCTTATTCCCAAGCATTTCTCTTTATTTTCCATGATTAAATTACATGTTTTCATGATGAATTCAATTCTGAAAAAATGGGTTAGGAGAGAGAAAGTTGTTGGATTTATTTGATTTTAATTTATGTTAGTGTTTTTAGTTAGTTTAGCATATTTAGAAACAAAACAACAAGAAAAGAATTTATTTTCTCCCCCAACCATTAATGGCTGAATTTACCATGTAGTGAGTGAGGATGAGTTTGATTTTATTCTAGGAGAATTGGTTAAGGAATGATGAATTATGAGCCTAGAAAAATAATGGGAATTTTCGGAGCAAAAATACGAATTTTTACCCACTAGGGGTATTTTCGTAATTTGCTGTTGGGACTGATAATTTGCACCACACTGAGGGACATTAAGTTAATTTGGGTGCAATTGAGGTATAGAAACTGAAAAGAATTAAATTGGAGTTTAAACGGACCCGTTAGGAATTTAATCGGGTGATAAGACGAATTAGGCCAATACCGGGTTTAGATAGTTACCAGTGCATTTTTGCATTCCATATCATGCATTGGTAGTCTAAATTAGTTTAATTTTGATTTAGTACCAACTTGGTGAAACTCTCGATTTTGTACTGTGTCAAGGTGGTGAGTCCTCCGATAAAGGCAAGGAAATTGCATCCGAGGACCAGTAGACAGAGTGCTTCGAAAGTCTGCATTCTAGACATTGTGAGTAAACTTACTGTCATTTTAATTATCTAGGGTGGTTTTTAGATGCTTTCATGAATTCTATGGAAAAAGGAATTTAAAAAGATAAATTTTCATGTTTTATGAATAAATGAGTTTCAATGAAATTAAATTATAAATTGTTTTGAAATTAATAGTGATTTTGAAAAATAGAGTACACGGAGACTGTTAATTGTGGCAATTTGATTGTTTAAATTAACTGGCTTATGATAAATCGAGCATGATTGGCTAGTTGGCAATTGTATTGAAATGCGAATTGTTTGGTTACCTTGAAAAACTACGAATTACAAAATTGCCATATCATGTTATTGAGTTTTATTATATGGTGGATTATATATTAATTAATCACTGCAGTAGGGGGTTTCTGTGGACCAGCCTTTTAGAGGGGCACGGTAAACCCCATTATATTCTTACCTCGAACGGAGAGGCGCGTAGGGTATCTCCTGGGGTAAAGTTTAGGGTTCACTTCACGCTAAACCACCACGTGAGGGGGAACTCAGCCAACGCCAAGGAACGGCTATGTTTTCAAAACAAAAACATGATTTATGTGAAATGTGAATTTTAATAGCCTTGGCGGTCTCGGTAGGATGCCTCGGCCAAGGTGTCCCCGAGAATGGATTTATGGCACAAGCCTAGATTTTTATGAGATTCATAAGCCTTTTTACGTATTTTGAACGAGATGTGTTCTAATTGTATAACCCAGTTTATGATGATTTACTTTATTGTCTCCATGTACTCAACTCTAGATGTTTATGATGATGTCTGTTTACTCATTGGGATTTTATAATCTCACCACCCTCCTTTCCACCCATTTCAGGTTCAGTATAGACTGTAGATAGCTGATCTCATCGAGGACTACCATTGGATCTGCATTTTCCAAACCGTAGGTTCACAGTCCTCTTTACTTTTGTTTATTCGGGGGCCCTCTTGTTATTGTAAATTAAATTAAATATTTTGGCTTACTGTATTTCAGTATGTATAAATTTATTTAGCTTTTACGCTATAAAAATTATTCACGTATAACTCTATAAATATTGTTTTATAAGAAAATAGAATATTTTACTTAATATTTCTTTTATTTTCTTATTATATTCAAATAACCATAATTTCGTTTTAAATGAAGATTTTAGACTTTTAAACTCATTTTGAATATGAATTGTGTGTTTTGTACTTGTATATTACGTTTTAGCCAGTTTTAAAATTTTTGAGAAAAATGACCAAAATACCCTTGTGAGACGAAAAATTAATATTTTATTTGTTTAAAGTTGGAAACAGCTTAAAATATTTTAGAACACGATATTTGACAATGGTTGCTCACAAGGGAACAGAGAAACTGATAGTAAAGCCTTGCGGGGTTTCGGGTTGACATTCCGGGCAATAAGTGTCTACCGGGACACCGCGGCGGTTGTCACGGGCTCGAGGGGAGTACCGGGTCGTGACATTATTCTTCCCCTATTTTCATAATTATTTTCAATAATGTATATTATGTCAATTAGTATCTTATAGTATCATTTATGGAACCCATCAAGCACATTGTGTTCAAATCTCAAATCACTAAGAATAATTCTTTATTCCCACTAATGACATGAGTAACTCCACGTATACATATATACATCCATTTAAATGTCAACATCCCTTACCATGTGTAAGAACCCTTCTTACTTTCCTCAATTTCGACATATTTATTCCCCATTTCACCCTTTATGGTATGCCTAGATTATCTTTTGGGCATAGTTCACTACTAGCATTCATATACCTTTACCATAACATTTGGCACAAATTTGATTAAACAATGATCTCCAAATTTTCTCTTAGATACACATATATCAAATTGTACACCACTTAGTGTTGAGATCTTGACTCTACTCATCAATTCTTAACCAATTACATATATAGGATAGGCATTCACTTAATTTTTGCATCTTGCCTTTGCGATCATAAAAATCAAAATTTCCTAAACTTAGGATGCAGAAGTTCCCTTTTTGAGCTTATCCAACAATCCACATTTCCCAAGTCCCTTACATTTGGCGAAGTCACATTCAAGGCTAATCATTTTCATCATAGTTTGCATACTTAATCCAAATAGACTCCTAAATCGATCTTTAAAGCAATTTGTGTATCAAGCTCAAATATAGAACTCCATATGGCATTTAGACTAAAATCAATATTTCTAAGTCATTTAACTTTAAGCTACCAAATCCACAGCTAACCCTTTAATTCTTTGACTTCACACTAAGCATAGCAAATTCAAGCTCATCCTTAGAGCAGATTTGTTTACCAACCTTTTACTTCTTGACCATACATGAATTATAATAGTCATTGATTTTTCACCCTTGAGTTAATTCATGTACTTATAACTATACACCATAATAGTTCAAATCAATTCTTGAGATCTCACAGTCACTTAATTGAAATCAAAGCCAACTCCATCTAAGCTACTATACACATATTCGACACATATTCGCATATAAATATTTCAAAAGCCCAGCACCTTTTATATATGGGCATAACAAGCTTAATTAACATAGTGCACTCACCCCTGTGCACATAACTATTGGTTTACACCTCCCTCAATGCTTAGATTTGTAAACTTCAAGTGAATTACAACCATCATTATTTGTTCCAATCAAAGTATGCCCCGGATTACCATTATCACATGTGCTCCTCTATATTGACCTCAAATGCAATCCATAGTCATCTAATTGTCTTCCCATTGACAATCATGGGCTCAAATTATAACTCCATCAAATGACTAAGTTCTTACGGACCTATTAGTCTAGCTACATTTCCCTTAATCCTTAGTCGAAGAGATATGTCATTATAGTAACCGTTCATTAAGAGCATTTGCTTTAAAATTTTACCAACAACAGCTTGTGTCTCGGGTGGCATCTCAAACTAGAACAACAGCACCACTTATGACCTTTATATGACGTTAGCAAAATGGTAGGTTACCAAGAATAGGAGTTTATGTAGCCTCTTGTCTATGACTTGTGCTGCAGTCACAAACCATAAACAAGACAAGCAAAACAGAGAATTTCTCGTTGTAGCGAAAAGGCATTCTATAGCATATAGTGCAATCACATTTTTTATTTTCATAACTTGTCTATAGCATATATATACATATACATGTACACCCCCACTACTTCACTCAGCTCATGTACACTCCTTACACTCTCATTTCAAAATTATCATGTGCACTCCCTACTCGCACATTTCAATATCATCATGTGCACTCCTTACTCGCACATATCAATATCATCATACGCATTCCCACCCACATCATTTCCGGCATGTGCACTCCCACACCGCACATGCAAGGTTATAGTTATTATATAACATTATCACTCAAAGCATAACATACATATCCACATAATATAGGAACATATGGTTTCATTATATCACATATTTTACCACATAAAAACATTTCATCAAGGGCTTGTTCCCAAGCATTTTTTAAAGAAAAGTCCGATAAAACATTTCAGATGATTCAATTAAACACATATACATTTATCCCAAAACATTTTAATGCAAGTTCACTCACCTAACAAAACTAGCACCAACAAGGTCCTAATTCAGGTAGTCCTAAATATACCATTAAAACCTATACTTATCAATAAACCATAACAACCTCAATTAAGTCATAAATTAAATCTAATAATTCTAATGAATTTACATTAGGCAATCTACCCTTTAACCTAACATTTAACCTAAGTTTCTAGTCTAATTCACAAACCCATTTGACCAACTACTCCAATTTAAAATTTCATTACCTAGATGAGCTTGGAGGCATGAAGATCAACAAAAAGACCTAATCTTTCCAAGAAAAATAATTTGAAGAAATTAGGAAATAAATCTGAAAATATAACCATAAAGTCAAAAATTCAAAAAGTTGGAAATACATGCCTTTCAACCTTGAAAATGAAGATTTGAAGCCAAAAATCCAAGTGTTGTTGAAAGTGAAGTAGAAATAGAAAATAAAATAAACAAAGAGAGACTTTTCTTTCTCTCTCTTAGGGTTTAGATGTGCTGAAAATTAGGGTTAGAAGCTGCAGGTTTAGTGCCCAAGAATTTAGAAGAAGGAAAGATTAGGAAAAGAAAAGAAATGAAAAGAAAACAAGGAAAAATCACATGAAAATTTTGATTTTCATGGAGGTGGAATGAAAATGGCATTGGATGGATGAGGAAGAAGAAGAAGTTGTTGGAAGCTAGAAGAAGCTGCTGGAAATTAGATATTTATGCTTAAAGTTTATCCAAGTTTCATGTAATTTACCAAAATGCCCTCAACAAGGTGATTTTGTCTTCATCCTATCTTTTGTGCAATTTTTTTACTCTTTTGACACTAAGACAAAGTCCATAATAGTTTAGAAATACTCGGGTTCATGAAAACGTAAAAAAAAAAATTTAGACTTGAGATGTAAAATGACTATTTTTCCTCTATCGTGGAAATTATCATTATTTCTATTTCCCTCATTTATTTCACCATCATTAATATCATTCATTTATTCCTTAGGCCTACTCAGGCCTTAATAATACTAGAAAAACTCACTTCTAGGAGCCCACCACGAGAAATAATGAAATTACCCTTAGTCCGCGTTATCGCGTCTACTCTTAGTTACTTGTCTATGGAAGTCGAGGTTTCACAGGTTCACTTCCGAATCACCTTTTTAACTCGGTAATTAACCTTAATTGGCATCTGTAAAGTTTATTAGCCACTATATCAAAGTACGGGGTATTACAAGAAAGTTGTAAAGTTTGCATGATAGAGTGGGCAGACACCTCATGACTCTAAGGGAGAGTGTTCATTGATGTGTAAATTTGAGTTTAAATTTGATTTTGTGAGTGATTGTGTTTAGTGAAACAGAGCGAGAATGGTCATGTTTGTTTGGATTTGGGATTATTTTGTGAGTTGGGCGTTGATGATATCTTTGTTGATTGTAATTGTTTACAACTAATGAATCTTTTCTCTCATCTTTTGATCTAGGCAAGTTGAAGTGACAGAATCACATTAAATTCTTATAACTTGTATGTATAATTTATTATTAGATTATGATTCTATTTACTTGGGATGGTAATTGATTGGGAGTTGATTGTAACATCATTAGTGAGTGAGACCTGTGAGCATAAACTTCTTATCCAATTTTTTCCCAAGGATTTTCGATGATTAAATGTTTGAAAATGTCATCACACTGTGACATAATTTCAACCAGTAATGAAACGAAACAAGCATAATTTCAGCATACGAAATAAAAAGAGAAATGAAGTTCGAGCACATTAAAAGTTACAAGTAAGAAATTTTAGTCACCTTGAGCTGGCTCCCCACCGCTCTTGCCTCCATCTCCTGAGGGAAAAGAAACAAGGAAGGGACTATAAAAGTTTGATATACGGAGAGCAATTAAAGATAGAAGAAATTGCTGCTTTGCCTTAAATTTTAGCCCAAGGTTTTTTATTCTTCAATTAACTCCTTTTCTGGTTTGCCCTGAGAAAAATGAAACTCGCCAATAAATCACCTTCAGTTCAAGGGAACAAACGAGCAATTATAGAATTCAAGTAAATCTGGCTCTTATCATTTATTGCTTTTGCCCGAGAAATATCCATTCTAATCTCTGCAAGGTTCTGTTCCAATTGTCCCAGCTTTTCTTGGTATTCCTGCAATTCCTCGTGGTTCATTTCTTTCTTAAGATCTGCTAACTTTGATTCCAAACTTTTCTGCTTCTTCATGAGTCTCTTGTTTTGGTCAGGCTAATAAATAAAAGTGAAAGCAGGCAGAATTTTTGGAAACATCATCAGCAAAACAGGAAAAGGCACAAAAGCATTGCAAACTGGAATCAATTCCACAAAAAGAAAGAAGTTAATTAGCTACATAACTAACCTCAAACCTCCTTTTAGAACATGTATGCTTCTTGTGCTTGGAAACTCTCAGTTCACTTTCCTTCCTGGGAGCCAAGGGCTTCTCCCCTTTTCTCTCGTCTCTGCAGTCGTCAAGTCAATATATTGTGTTATTCACATGTAGAAGAAGAAGAAAACAGTTGTTCATGAGTAAAGGACTTCACAAAAGAAAGAATTACATTTTAGTATACCTTAAAGTTTCCTTGGGGAGGATTGGCCGGTCTCAAGACACTTGTTCATGTCTCTGTTAACAGAGGGCTACAGAGATTGTGAGAGAGGCAGAGCGCACTGAGGGTTTTTCTTCAGATCTACACTATTTTTTTGTTCCTCAGGGATGGTACTTACAAGCAAAATGATTTTTTAATTAATCTATTTAATTTTTAAAAAAGAATTAATATTTTTAACTTTAAAAAGTGTGCAACTCTTTTTTACTTATAAGATATTTCTTAAGGACTCATGCGATCGCGCGATCCATAAAAGAACAAAGAATTTAGAACAATGGAAAATATAGTAAGAGGCCAAAGTATTAGTTTCCAAAAAGTTTTAACACTACAAATGTGATATATATATATAATATTGATAATTGTTTATTACTAGTGTTTTTGTGGGAGATGTGGACTAGAAGAAAATGTATATTTGTTGATCTTATTGTGCTAATTAAGGAGCATGTCTAAGTAATTTTTTATATGTAAGTATGGCAACGTACTTAATTTCAGTTTTTCTCTTCTTTTTAAATCCTAAACCAACATCAAATTTTGAAGAAAAACAAGTAAAAACTCTAAATAAATCAAATTTCAATCATTTTCTAATATAATTTTGAAATTTTCAAATGTGAAAAAATATATCATTTTACATACCACATTAACAGAAGAAATAAAAAAAAACACAAATTAAACAAATAAACCAAATGAAAGTAATAAGACTAAACTCATATATGAACTACTGTGCAGGAATTTAGAATATAAAAACATACCTAACTCTCGATATGTGAGTTGACAGCGAAAATAATACTGACTAGATTAATTGATTGGATTCAATGCACAAGGAACTTCCTCATCCTTTTCTAATAAATAACTCTCCAATGGGTGAGATCTTAATGTTGTTGTAGACAAAAGAAAAGACTTAGCCTTACCTTTATATAGTGAATCCACAGTCCCACCCATCATAGAATTTAGAGAAAACGTTTATGTGAACCCCTGATTTTTCATTAAGTGAAGCTTGGTAAATTTTGAGCGTTTACTTAACAATATTTTGATTTGATTATTGGATAAGTTCTCTCAATTATTTGGCTATAAATTTTTTTCATAATATAGTGTTATATTTGTGGATGATTGATGGTTGAAAGAATAGAAGTGAAAGGAAACCAAAAGCATAGATTTTTGCAAGTTAAGGCATGAAGGGTCAATCCTTAGGTAAGGAAAGTCAATCCCTAGGCAAGGAAGGTCGATCCTTGGAAGTATTTTGGCTCAAATTGGCTATTGGAACTATTAAGGATCGACCCCAAGGGTTAAAGGGTTGACTACTGCAAGATAAAATACTTAGAAAAGCTTTTAGAGCCAAAAGGATTGACCCTCGATGGTTAAAGTGTTAATCCTTACAAGCAAGAACCTAAAAATAGCTATTCGAAATCAAAATGATCGACTCCCTGAGGTTAAAGGGTTGATCCCTACAGCCTTGAGAAGGAAAAATACATTCAAGGATAGACCCTTGGGGTCAATCCCTAGGGTTTAGTGGGAAAAAATAAAAAGCCCTAACTCGAGCCTTACTTCTCATTTTTCATTTCTTCATCCTCCAATCACTCTCCAACGGCCTCCAAAGCCTCTTACAATAAATAGTAAGAATTCAACCTGTAAATTTCAAATTGGGATTTAGATCAAAGGAATTCTATTTTCTCGAAATAAGAAAAGGATTCATCAAAATTTCAAAAACATTCCAATTCACCCCCTTTTGGAATTACTCACATTGAGCTTATTACACTAACATTACTTTTTATAAATTTTAATTTAAAAATGAATAATAATAAGGACAAAAATAATTATAGAGGAAAATAGCAATTGAAAATCCTTACCGTAAACTTGTAAAAATTAATGTAAAAAATAATAAAGGTGGAATAAGCATTGTTAAAATATTGACATAAATATGTAAAATTTAGCGTAACAAGTCAATTAAGTTAAAATAAATATAACTTTTGCGAAAGTTAAACCTTTAAATTTATATTATTGAGCTAAAAGTATTTAACAATTTACAAATTTTAATTTATAAAGGAATAATAATATAGATAAAAATAATTATGGTGAAAACTAGCAACTAAAAAACATTGGTGTACACTTGTAAGAGTAAACATAAAAAATTATAAAGACGGAACAAGTTTTGATAAAATATTGATGTAAATGTGTGAGATTTAGTATAACAATCTAATTAAGTTAAAATAAATATAATTTTTTAGAAAATTTTGCATTTAAATTTTTATGATTGAGCTAAAAGTATTTAATGATTTATAAATTTTAATTTATAAATGAATAATCATAAGGATAAAAATAACTATAGTGAAAATTAGTAATTGAGAAATCTTGACATAAACCCATCAGAATTAATGTAAAATTATAAAGGTGGAATAGGGATCATTAAAATATTGATGTAAATATATGAGATTTAATATAACAAGTAAATTAAGTCAAATAAACATAATTTTTTCAGAAAATTAAACACTTAAGTTTATATTCTCGAGTTTAAAGTATTTAATAGATAACAAATTTCAATTTATAAAGGAATAATAATAAGAATAAAAATAATTATAATAAAAAATAGCAGCTGAAAAACCTTTATGTAAACTTATAAGAATTAACGTAAAAAATTATAAAGTTCGAACAAGTATTATCAAAATATTGCGTAAATGTGTGAGATTGAATGTAACAAGTAAATTAAATCAAATAAACATAATAACTTTAAAAAAAAATCAAATAAACATAATTATTATAAAATTTAAACATTTAAATTTATATTATCCAGCTAAAAATATTTAACAATTTACAAATTTGAAATTATAAAAGAATAATAATAAGAAAAAAATAGTTATAATAAAATATAGAAATTGAAAAACCTTGACGTAAACCTACAAAAATTAATATAAAAAATTATATTGTTTATCTTATTCAAAGTATTCAACTATTTTGAATTTATTTCATTAAATAAAGATTATTATCCAATTATTCATATTGGATCTTTTAGTAGACTCGCTATATATGAGTAGTGCATCAATATGCATCCTCCTAATGGCTTGTATTTAATAGATGAATTACGCATCTTTATGCATCCCATTAAATCAATCACTGTGCATAGATCTTATCTATTAGATTTCATAATTTCATAACCCTTGACCTTTAAAGTGTCATTAGCTCTCACTATTTCTATCATGTATAGAAATCTTGCCAAGTAAACTTATTTATTTTCTTTAGGGTGTTATATCTATATGTCAAACCCTGTTTTATAAAATAATTATGACATCATTTACATGCTCAATAGAATGGTTACATATTTAGGAAGTTTGAGAAAATCGTTGAAAGACGATATTGCCCCTAATGGTATCATTAAGTCATTAAGCCTCGAACTAGTTCAGATAGAAATTTTAAAGTGAAATTAAGAGTTTCATGGTCCAGGGATGACTTAAAACAGTGATTTGGAGTTCGAGGATCAATTTGGAGTCAAACCGAAATTTTCACTATCCAAGGGCAAAATGGTCATTTGCCACTTGGGGACAAAATGAGAATTTTTAGAAAAGATTTTTTTTGGCCCCATTTGACTTATTGGAGTATGATTTGAGGCTTAGAAGTGAAAAATTTTAATTTCGGTATAATTTGGAGTATAGGGGCAAAATGGTAATTTTACCACCCGAAATCGAAAATTTAATTTTTTGAAAGGATTTTTATCAAATTTAATTATTTGGAGTGTGAAATGAGTATGAGGAGTGAAAATTATGCATTATGGCAAATTTTCAATTTTTGGGACAAAAATGTAATTTTTGAAAAGTTCGAGGGCAAAAGTGTCACGACCCGGAACT
>NW_017234842.1:24229-26826 GCF_000208745.1 Theobroma cacao | reverse complement strand
ATTAGAGGGGCACGGTAAACCCAGTTATATAGTTACTCCGATTGTAAAGGCGAGGAGGGTAACTCCCGGGGTAGTATTAGAGCTCACTTCACCTCGAACCCCCACGTGAATGTGTAACTCGGCCAACGCCAAGGAACGGCTGGTTTTAAAAATAAAAATGTGTTTCACGTGTCATGGGCCTGAGGGAGGTTCCGGGTCGTGACACTTTTTGTTTCTTTTTTTGAAGTTTGAGAAGGAATGGTTGAAGATGAAGACATTCTTTACTATCAAAAAGTAAAACTTTATTTATCAAATAATATAACCATAGTGATAAATGAAACATAAATACCTCAATTAATTAAAAATACCAAAGTTTATCCACGTGATAAAAAATATACCATTAAAAGCAATGAACAATAACAAAGATTAATTATCAAGTCTACCTAAGCCTCCCAACACTATCCCATGAGTAACCTATCCAATAAAAACCCATCCAAAAAACAAAGTTCATCTTCAATTTTAATTCTACCTAACTGTTTGGCATTCAGTGAACATTTCATTTGCTAATTGCATTCTCCAATTAGTCCAAGCATCAGTGGGGTTAATAGCACCTATTGCATCTTCTTCCTCAGGAGTTGTGTTATCATGAAGACATTCACCCACTTCATCTTCAATAGGGTCAAAGGTCATCTTTCTCCTAATAAAATTGTGAAGGAAACAACAAGTTATAATAATTCGATTATGTATCCTAATTGGATAAAACGATGCACTTTTAAGGATACCCCACCTAATTTTTAACAACCTAAAGCATCTCTCAGTTACATTGTGAGCAACTGTGTCTTTCATATTAAAAAATTCTTTAGGAGTTGTTGGTTGATGAACTTGATGCCATTCATTCAAATGATACATTTGACCCTTAACAGGTGCAAGAAAGCCTTCACAATTTGTATATCTCGCATTAAAAAGATAATAACAACCTATATAAAAAAAATTAATTACTAAGTTATTATCTTAGAAAAACTTACCATGAGGCACTTTAAGTCCATGTCTTATAGTAATTGCATCTCGAAGAACTCTACCATCAGTTACTAATCCTTCCTAGCCAGGAAAAACATAGGTAAATTGCATATCAGGTGTACATACACTTAACATATTTGTTGTGATGTCACCCTTACGAGTTCGATATCTAGGCTTTTCTTCACTTGGCATCTTAACCTTTATATATGTCCCATCTAGAGCACGTAAACAATTCTACAATTAAAATGGAATTAACTTTTATTAGAAAAATTTATTGCTATCTTGTAGGTATAGTTATAAAATTAATAAGATGATTAATTTACCTTAAACCACTTCCATCGATTGTCTGTAGAATTTGTTGGAATGGGCTCAAGTTTTCTAAGAAAATGATCTTGTAACTTCATCGCTGCATTTTTTGTATTATTAAGGGATATTTATGTCTAATCAATTTTTAAGTCTATTCCTAACCTTATCAAATAGCCAATACCAAAGGGGGCCTTAGTATTGGCTATTCAAGGACCTCTTGGAATGGCCATTCCATTGAACCAATTGTAATATTTTATTGGCGATTAGAATAAAGGGGGAATGGAATAGCCATGCCCTCCAACCAAACATGCTGCAATTTGTTGCACAAAATGTTTAAGGTTCTAGCTATTTTTAACTTTATGAAAATAAGGACAGTTACGCCTATTTAGCATTTAGTTATTGCATTTTATTTTAGAGATGATTTTTTTTAACCTTAAAAAATAAGGCATTTTCAAAAAATTATCATCTTTTTAATTTTAATTGTTTTCAGTCAAAAGAAAAGATTTTTAGATAAATTGTTTTTAATGAAACATCTTCATATTCAAGCACATATATTGAAAAGAAAGTTGTTACACGCCATGTTAAAAAAAAGTTATTACATGCCATGTTTAAGGTGTTTAACTCCTACAGTGTTTATGCTCTAGTGAAATACAAAGATAAAGACCAAGTTATATACATGTTGAAAAAAAAATTGTTATGCGCCATATTGAAAAAAAAAATATTATTACACGTCATGTTTAAGTGTTTAACTCTAAGAGTTTATATCATAAAAAAAAGTTACTACATGTTATTTTTAAGTGCTTAACTCCAAGAGTTTATATCTTAGTGATATACAAAGATAGAGATTAAGTTACATGCCATTTTGAAAACAAAAATTGTTACATGTCATGTTGAAAAAAAGTTGTTATATGCCATGTTTAACATGTTTAACTTTAAGAGTTTATGTCTTAATGAAATATGAAGATAGAGATCATGTCACGACCCGGAACTCCCCGTCGGGCCTGTGACAACCGCCGTGAGGCCTCGACAGACATTTTTCACCCCGAATGCCGATCGAAACCCCGCAAGGCTCTCGTATCAGCTTTCGCACTTCCCCGGTGAGCAATAGTTATCAAATATCAAAATTCAAGGGATTACAAATCATTGCCAAATCAAAACATAACATTTTGTTTTCTAGCTCACAGGAGCATTTTCGTCATTTCATTTTTTTTTTAATCTCAAAACTTGCTAAAAATGTAGTAGGTAAGCAGAAAATATATATTTAATGATTTAAAAACAAATTAAGTATCTAAAAC
>NW_017234842.1:12075-18183 GCF_000208745.1 Theobroma cacao | reverse complement strand
GGCTAAATATTAATATTTTAATATTATTTTATTAATAAAATATTATTTTATTCTAAAAATTTTATCTTGTCTCCTTGGTACCCAAAATACGTTATTATGCCTCACTTGACTTCCAAATCACCTTTTATCTCACAAACTCTCCTCCGATAAAATTATTATTATTTTATTGTTATTTTCTCACTTTCGGAATATTTTATCCTAAACTACTCCTTTCGTCTTTTATCACTTTTAAACATTTTAATTGACCTCAATTTACATTTGATCAACTTTATTTATCACCATATCAAAGTATGGGGTATTTCAGATCAAGTTACAACCATGTTTAAAAAGAAAAGTTGTTACAGGCCATGTTGAAAAAAAAAGTTATTACATGCTATGTTTAACATGTTTAACTCCAATAATTTATATCCTTGTGAAATACAAAGATGAGACCAAGTTATATGCCATGTTGAAAAAAAAAATTGTTACATGTAATGTTTAAATTGTTTAACTCCAAGAGTTTATATTCTAGTGAAATACAAAGATAGAGACTAAGTTATACACCATATTTTAAAAATATTGTTATTACACATCATGTTCAAAAAAAGTTATTACACATTGTAAAACCTGACCCTATAAACACATATCATGACATACATGCACTGAGTAGCATGTTATTATGCTAGGAAAAGCACCTAAGAATAGACGAAACTCGGTATTGTACCAAATGGTACACTTGAGTTGATTAAACCTCGAACTAGTTCAAATAGGAATTGTAGGATGAAATTTAATATTTTCTAGTCAAAGAATGACTAAAAATGATTGTTCGGAGTTCGAGGGTTGATTTGGGGTAAAATTGGAAATTTTGATGTTTAAGGGCAAAATCGTCATTTTGCCACCTAAGATAATAATTTGATCATGGAGTGAAATTTTTGATCAAGATTAACTATTTGGAGTATAATTTAATGATAGGAAGTGAAAAAGTTTAATTCTGGTGATTTTTGGAGTGTAGGGGTAAAATCATAATTTTACCACCCGCAGACAAAATTTGAGATTTTGAGAGAATTTAGATAAAATTTGACAAATTGAAGAATGGTATGAGTATAAGGGATGAAAAATATGTCTATGGGCAATTTTTCAGTTTTTTGGGCAAAAATGTAATTTTTCACTTTTACAGGGGCAAAAGTGTAAATTTTAAAAATTACTCCACCGAGACTTTGGATAAGTCTGAAAATTTTATTTAAGCTATGGATATGTGGGACAAGTGTATGGTGAAAATTTGGAAACAAATGGATGAAATTTTAAAAATGGACCAATGGGAAAGTGAGACGTGGCATTTTTTTAATAAAATAATATTATTTTAATGAAAAGTCAGCCCATTTCAACCCCATTTTAAGTGCTGGCTGGCCATAAGGAAGAACAAGAGAGGAAATAGAGAGGAAAGGAAGAAAAAAAGAAAAACCAAAGAGAAACAAGAAAATTCAAAGGGGAATTCGCGGTTTTCGACCGTTTACACGTCTAACGGCAATATTTTTTTATTTTAGCTTGATTTCTACCTTTCCTATGCCTTTATTTCCATTTAGCATGCTTGAGGAGAGAGATCAAAAAGTGATATCAAGGGCTGGACGAAATTCTAGGGGAGAGAAATTGAAATTTTTAGGTTTTGATTTTTAGTTAAATTGATAGTTTTAGTTAGTTAAATGTGTTTAGAAATTAAATTGGGCAAGAAATCATTAAATTTTCACAATACCCACTCTTGGCTGGATGCTCAATGCTGTACAATGATGATGAATTGATTTTATTCTAAGGGAAATGAAGAGAAAATTATGAAAAACGATTAAACGTGATAGAAAAAGAAAGTAGAAAATTAACCGAGTTAATGTCCCATTTTTGGCCGAATTTTTCAAGGAAGGGAGTGAGCTGATTTTGTTGTTTTTAGAAGGTTATTGGCTGATATTTAATGGTTAGAAATGTTGGAAAGAGAATGGGATGATTTAGAGCTAAAATGGAGCGCATTAGCAATTTATCGGGCAAAGTGTCAAAAATAGGTTAATACCGCGTTTAAGCCGTTTTAGGCTATTGCATTTCATACCATGCATTAGTATAAGATTTAAGTTAATTATATAGTGATTTAGCATCAATGTGATGAATTGTGTAAATTTTTGTAATGTGTCTAGGAGGAGAGCCTTCCGGAAAAGGCAAAGAAGTCGTACCCAACGAGTAGTGATCGGGGCGCTTAGAAAGCTTTTAGTTTGTACAAACGGTGAGTAAACTTATTATTATTGTAAATTATCTAGAGTTTATTTTAAATGCCCTTTATGTATTTTATGAAATGAGAACGAGATTAAAACGGGATTTTTGATGTTTTAGGAATAAATGTGACAAATAAAAATATATTGTATTGATTATGAAATTGAGTAATTGGAGGCTACAAATTGACTTGAAAAATATATATTTTCCTAGGAATGGCTTATGAGAAATGAGTATATGTGGCTATATTTTGTGAATGCATTGGGAAATTTATGTAAGTTGTTTTACTATGCAGGCTGGATAAATAAATAAAAGCCACGTTATACTGTCGAAATTTTATTAAAATTGGTGGGTTAGTCACTGCAGTGACGGGTTTTCGTGGACTGCCTTAGAAGGGGCACGGTAAACCCCGGTTATATAGTTACTCCGGTTGTAGAGGCGATGAGGGGAACTCCCCGGGGTAGTATTAGAGCTCACTTCACGTCGAACCCCACGTGAATGTGTAACTCGGCCAACGTCAAGGGACGGCTTGTTTAAAAATAAAAATGTGTTTCACGTGTGAAATATTTTTAAACACCCTTGGTGGACTCGGTTAGATGCCTCGGCCAAGGTATCCCCGAGGATTAGTTTTGGCTTGAGCCTTGTTTTAATAAAAGACATATGCCTTGACAACTGTTTTGGTAAATTACAAATATTTTATGGTTTAAGAAATAAATTGAAAACATTATGAAATGGGTTGAAATTTGTTGTTTAAACTTGCCTCCATTTTACTCGCCTTTATATATTTATGATAATGTCTGTTTACTCATTAGGATTTTATAATCTCACCACCCTCCTTTCCACCCATTTCAGGTTTAGTATAGACTGTAGATAGCTGATCTCATCGAGGACTCCCATTGGATCTGTATTTTCCAAATCGTAGGTTCACAGTCCTCTTTACTTTTGTTTATTCGGGAGCCCTCTTGTTATTGTAAATTAAATTAAATATTTTGGCTTACTGTATTTCAGTATGTATAAATTTATTTAGCTTTTACGCTATAAAAATTATTCACGTATAACTCTATAAATATTGTTTTATAAGAAAATAGAAGATTTCCCTTAATATTTCTTTTATTTTCTTATTATATTCAAATAACCGTAATTTCGTTTGAAATGAAGATTTTAGACTTTTAAACTCATTTTGAATATGAATTATGTATTTTGTACTTGTATATTACGTTTTAGCCAGTTTCGAAATTTTTGAGAAAAAAATAACCAAAATACCCTTGTGTGGCGAAAATTTTATTTTGATTGTTTTTGATCTAAAATAGTGTATATTCTCTAAAAACTCGATATTTAACAACGATTGCTCACAGGAAAGGAAAGAAACTGATATGTAAGCCTTGCGAGGTTCTGGTTGGCATTCCGGATAATGAGTGTCAATCGGGATGTTGCGGCGATTGTCATGGGCCTGAGGGAGGTTCCGGGTCGTGACACACATCATGTTGAAAAAAAAGTTATTACATGCCATGTTTAAGGTGTTTAACTCTAAGAGTTTATATCTTAGTGAAATACAAAAATAGAGACCATGTTATATGTCATGTTGTTACACATCATGTTTAAGGTGTTCAACTCCAAAAGTTTATGTCCTAGTGAAATAAAAAGATTGAGATCAAGTTACACACCATGTTTAAACCATGCCACATTCAATAGATTTGTTACATGCCAAATGCATTAGAGTTGTTACATGCAGACATGATGTGTACTAACTCTGGGAAGTGTTATAATTTACTGATTTTTACTTATAACTTCAACCTATCAACTTTGAGGTTCCATGAAAGTAAATTAATAAACCCAAGAACATAGATTGATGTCACCTTTACTTTTTGGTCTATAGATTGATGATGATATGACGTGAAATAGACAGAGAGTAATGATGATGGTGGAAAAATTAGAGAAAGCTAGTTGGTGGGAGAGAGAAATCGAGAGCACAACAGACTAATGTGAGAGAGAGAAATCAATAAAATTAGAAAGAGTTGAATGGCGAGAGAGAAATTAGGAGTGTAGCAAATGGATGTGGAAAGAGAAATCGGAAGGGGAAATTATGATAAATGGTTTAATTTGTGAAATGGCTTCAAAGGCAATTTTGTTAAGTTATGGCAAAAATTGGGTAAAAACAATTAACTTTATTTTGAAGGCTATTTTAGAAATGGTCTTATGGAATTGACCATTTCTCACAATTTCCTCGTTATTTTATTTCACACCACTTGTAGGTCTTTCTCCAGGACCTAAGAACTGTGAAATGTTTACACATTGTAAAATAACTTAACTGAAAAACCCATGCTAATTACATTGGAAAAACCAAACAAAAATAAGAATATACCTTTAAAATATGAAACCTTTATACGCATGTAAACTCAAAAGGACATGCATAATAACTGAAGGCGTAATCGAATTAAGTTGACCCAATAGAACACTAGCTAGAATTCCACTAAAACTCACAGCCAAAGCTTGGTCAAGCTTCCCTTCTATACTTGAAGGTCGAATTGAAACATAACCATATTAATCAAGCTCAAATTTATTAGGTTTGGCTATTGTTAACTTAAATAAAGAGTTTACAATCAGATTTATTTAACTTCGAGATTAATTATAATTCGTAACTCAGAATTGTCAATAAATATTGTTAACATAATAATAGCAGTTGTACAAATTATAAAATAAATCAGTGAGATTATATTAAATTACCATAACAATATTATTAACTTGATTTTCTCCTAAATTATTAAGAATTTCTCGTATGTGTGTGTGTGTGTGTATATGTGTGCATATATAGATGTCACAGCCCAATTTTCGGGCCATGACCAGTGCAAGGGCCCAATGGGCTCAGTCCATTAAGCCCAAGCAAGCCTATTTATATAATCTTATACATTAATCCACGTTTCTTTAAAATTCAAAATTTGTAGTGTTCAAGTATAGTTCCTTTGAAAACAATTCATAAAACCCAATCATGCATTCATAATGGCATCATCAACCATTATATACATATATAGATTAACAAATGATTCTTAATATTTCACATCAAGTATCATATACACATAATTAGACCTTGACCATCAGCGAAGTGACTTTGGGCACGGTTGCTAACATTTAATTTCATGGTAAACCTACCGAGCAATGGATAAGGAGGAACACCTTGTCCTAGGACCTAGTCACCTTAACTCAAATAACCTAAAACATGAAATTTAAAAACATGAGTATAAACCCAGTGAGTGAACATAGGAAGGGAACAAGCAACGTTAAGGAAAGTTTAGAAATCATGATGCACTTAAGTTTAAAAACAATGCAATTTAGTTTAACTCTTATTAAAACCCCTCATTTCAAACCCTTGGTTGTTTAATCACTCAATGATGAAGGATCCATGAACCACAAAAAATTGAAGAGTGAAAACTTTAGTAGAATTCAAGCAAGTCAAGCATAAAGGATAGATTCTCGCTATAGCAAAATTCTGGCCAGATAAAATCTAAGGGGTTTTTACTGCCACAAGGAAAATTCACTCATGCCACATTGTACATTAAATTGAACACATTGACAATAATCAAGTTTTCTCAATATTCAATGTAATCACACATTATTTTCATACCCCTTTCTATAGCATATAAAAACATATCTATAGCATATATATTATCATGACCCGGAACTATCATCGAGCCCGTGACAACAGTCGCGAAGCCTCGACAAACATTCTTCCCCCGAATGCCTTTCAAGACCTTGCAAAGCTTTTGTACCAGTTTTTCCATTCCTCTCTCTTTCTTCTTTTTTTTTTTGAATAATAAAATAAAATAAAAATATTAATTAAAATAATCTATTTTAATGTAAAACAATATATATATATATATATTT
>NW_017234842.1:5607-10120 GCF_000208745.1 Theobroma cacao | reverse complement strand
TTTTTCTACCACTCAATGCTCTTCACTTATCCATGTCTTCCATGAAATTTCTAGACTTTTCCAAAGTTTTGGTGGAGCAATTTTTTAAAAATTACACTTTTGCCCCCGTAAAGTGAAAAATTACATTTTTGCCCCAAAAACTGAAAAATTGCCCATAGACATATTTTTCATCCCTTATACTCATACCATTCTCCAATTTGTCAAATGTGATCTAAATTCTCTCAAAATCTCAAATTTTATCCGTAGGTGGAAAAATTACGATTTTGCCCTTAGATAGTGAAAATTTCAATTTGACTTCGAATTGATCCTCGAACTCCGAATTACCATTTTGAGTCATGCCTGAACTATGAAACTCTTAATTTCACCTTAAAATTCCTATTTGAACTAGTTCGAGGCTTAATCGACTCAATGGTACCATTAGGGGCAATATCGTCTTTTAACGATTTCTCGAACTTCCTAAATATACAAACATTCTATCGAGCATGTGAATGACATCATAATTATTTTACAAAGCAGGGTTTGACATATATATACAAGCATGTATACAACCACCACCTCACCCAGACTATGTGCACTCCTCCTGCACATAGTCAGAGTCATTGTGTGCACTCCCTACTCGCACACTTTAACATCATCGTGTGCACTCCCTACTCGCACACATCAACATCATCGTGTGCACTCCCTACTCACACACATCAATATCATTATCCACACTTGTGCACTCGGTCATCACCGGCATGTGCATCCCCCCCATCGCGCACATGCACGATTATATTTATTACACAATATTAACTATCAATACGTAACATATATATCTATATCAACGTCATAAAAGGCACAGGGATTCATCGTATTGCACACTCACAACATAAAACGTTTTAATAAAGGCTTGTTTCCATGCATAATCTTTAAGGAAAAATCAAATAAAAATAGTTCACATGCTTCATCCAAATACCAATACATGTCCTAAAATATTTTCAATGCAAGTTCACTCACCTTACGATAGTGGGATATTACATCGCTATTTGTTCAGAGGCGTATCTACCTATTCTTACTTGCCGGTCGCTGTTATTTCCTCTGGCACGCCACCACAGTACTCTAACTTTACCTTTGTATTTCCTAGAAACAATTCAAATGCAATACCTTTAGTGTACATCATTCCTAGTTCTCTTTTTTCTTCAATCATGAATCCTTATTTAACTAACTTATATCTTGACACATATTTACCAAAGTTTCCTTTATCCTTTACTTGCATAATTCTTTAGATTATAGATACCGACAACTTATTTATAACTCTAACACATATATGAATCTTGTCTAAGGATATTTATCAAGTTTAACCATCATTTCCACAACAATTACCTAACATATGGCAGCAACTACAAATTTACTTCCATCAAACACTTTCTAAGTTTACATGTAACACTATTCTCATTTACATGTTGCCGCCAAGCATAACATCAATATCCATTCTTACGCACCAACATCCATAACCTTTTAAGCTTTTCCTAACAACACATATATCCACACAATTCATTTCTTTTCAAAACTTCCAATTAATATAATTGCCTTCCAACCATACCCATGACACCACAATAATACTACATATTGCACACAATCATTCTCACCATAGTAAACCAATTGTAGGCTTCAAATTATAGCATGAAGCTTACCACTTGGTTTTAGCTTGGATTTCACTAAACAAAATTCATAATTTCCTCACACCCATGGCCACCATAGCTACCACAAAATGATTCACTCATTATTTTTCCAAGGATTTAACCAACCATGAGCTTAAAAACACAAAATCCTTACCTTATGTTTCTTGAATTACAAAATTAAGCTTTTTCTTCCTTTCTCTCTTTTTCTTTCTTCTTCTCCTAGGGTTTAGATGTGCTGGAAATTGGGTTTAGAAGCTGCAAGTTTAGTGCCCAAGAAGTTTGGAGAAGAAAGAAGTAAGAAAAGAAAGGAAATGACAAGAAAACAAGGAAAAGAAATTGAAAAACTCCATTTTCATGGTGGTGAATGAGAAGATGGCATTGGAAGCTTCAAGAATGAAGAAGAAAATATCTTGTTGGGAGGATAAGGACGGTTATGGCTGATAAAGATGAGAGTCAAAGCTTCCTTTGGAAGCTCTAACCAAACTTTATGCAAAATTACTGTTTTGCCCTCCAAGTTTCTTCCTTTTTTAATTTAGTCATCCCAACACTCATTTAACTCCAATTTCCTTCTATTATCTTCTTCTACACATGTACAAACGAAGTATAAAGTTTGTATTCCAACGCAGTGTCCTCATAATATTTAAAATATTTATTTACCCGTGTTATCTTTATTTAATAAAGACACGCGGGCCCTATTAACATCATTTTTCTCTGAAATTTTCTCGTTCTTCTTCTCCCCCATTTAGATTGACCATAGACTCCTCATTCATGAAAAATTTTGACACTGAATAAAGTATTAATATTTTAATATTATTTTATTTCAAAAATTTCCTCTTGTCTTCTCTTGCCTCCTTGGTACCCAAAATACCTTATTATGTCTTACTTCACTTTCGAATCACTTTTTATCTTGCAAATTCTTTCTTGATAAAAATATTATTATTTTATTATTATTTCCACGCGTGCAGAATATTTTATCCCAAACTATTCTTTTCATTTTTTATTACTTTTAAACATTATAATTAACATCAACTAGCATCTGATAAGCTTTATTAGTCACCACATCAAAGTACAGGGTATTATAATAGACCTCGTTCAATGTAGAATATACCTCTTGTCATAACATGTTACTTGAGTTAGATTGTCTATTTTTTTATTTTTTTGAAACCTTGCTCCATGCTATTTAAGCCATACCTAGTCTTCACCAAATCACAACACCATTGTCACCAATTGCATTATCTCTTTCTAATTTGTCAATGTTACGACCCGGTACTCTCTTCGAGCCCGTGACAACTGTCGCGATATTTCGATAGACATTCATTACCCGGAATGCCAATCGAAATCCCGCAAGGCTTTAATATAAGTTTTCTCACCTCCCCTGTGAGCAACAGTTGATAATATCATATTTTAAAGGATTATAAGCTATTTCCAAACCAAAACAATAAAGAAAATAATTTTCATCTCACAGGGGTATTTTGGTCATTTTTCCCTGAAAATTTCAAAATCATCTAAAAATGTAGTATATGAGTGAAAGATACATATTTCATAACTAAAACTAAGTTTAGATGTCTAAAACATTCATTTAAAGTGAAATGATAGCTATTAGAATAAAATAAAATATTAAATAAAATATTCCATTTTCTTATAAAACAATATTTATAGAGGTATCCGTAAATAATTTTTGTAGCGTAAAAACAAAATAAATTCGTACATACAGTAACACAGTGAGCCAGAGTGTGTAATCTAATTTACAATGACATGTGGGCCCCCGAATGACCAAAAGTATCAAAGGCTACGAACCTACGGTTTCTGAAGATGCAAATCCAACTGTAGCCCTCGATGAAACCAACTATCTACAGACTATCCAGAGCCTAAAATAGGTGGAAAAGAGGGTGGTGAGTTAAAATAAACTCAGTGAGTAAACAAATATCATCTAAAAAATCTAAAGCCGAGTAAATGGAGATGATTAAAATATATCATCATAAGATCGTTCATAACCTCAAAACACATTTCAAATAATCTAAATCAGTTACATTTCATCCAAAATATACAATGAGGCTTATGAATCTCTTAAAAACTTGGCTCGTGCCAAAACTCATTCTCGGGGATACCTTGATTAGAGGCATCCAATCAAGACCGCCAAGGCTATTTAAAAAGCCATATACGCACAAAACACATTTTCACGTTTAAAAGTATAGCCGTTCCTTGGCGTTGGCTGAATTCATTCTCATGTGGTGGTTCGACGTGAAGTGAACTCTAAACTTTACCTCAAGAGTTACCCTCTGTGCCTCTCGTACCGAGGTAAAGTAAAATATAACGGGGTTGACCGTGCTCTTCTAATAGGCTGGTCCACAAAAAGCCACCCACTGTAGTAAGCTAATCGATATCCCACCAAATCAATAAAATTCCAACAGCATGATGTGGCAATTATTTTACAACACAGCATGTCAAGGCAAAACAACAGTTCATATATGTTTAGCACAATTACCAATCCGGCCACTCATGCCCACATTATCATAAGCCATTCAATTCAAACCATGATTTATAACACAACAAATAGTCTCCAATTACTCCATTTTCAAAGCCATCATTCAATTTCAAGACAATTTTATAAAATCATTTCATTTAATCACATTTTGCTTATAAAATATAAAGATTTACCATTTTAACTCATTTTTCTATAAAATCACAAAAACGAATAAAAACTACTTTAGATAATTAAGACGATAATAAAGTTACTCACAATATCGGGAGTTCGAAATACCCTACTCTTGGTCCTCTGGCACAATGTCTTTACCCTTGTTAGAGGACTCACCACCTATACACAATACACGACAAATAATTCAATATATTGT
>NW_017234842.1:0-5148 GCF_000208745.1 Theobroma cacao | reverse complement strand
TAAAATCAAGAAATTTTACCTTTACTTGCTTAATTCCTTAAAAATCACCAATTTTCTCTTGAATTTTTCTAACTAGGGTTTTGTTCTTTCTTTCTTTCCTCTTTTCCTTGGTGAGGCTGAACATGAAGAATGAAATAAGAGAGGTGTGTGCTGGTTTTTAATGTAAATTATAAAGAAATGAAAACTTGCCACTTGTCATCATCCCATTGGTCCATTTTTAAACTTAATAATTAAGCATTCTCCCACCACCACATAAAATAGCTCAATTATCCAAAGTATAATAGGTAAAATTTAAGGGCTTGATAGTCAATCAACGTTTGTCAAAGGTTCATTAGACATCGCACATGCAGCCATGTGCTGAAAGCCCATGTCTCAATGCCCCATGCACCTCACACATAGGCTTTTCCTACCTCGATGTCATGTCACATTCCATTTCCAAGGACATACGGCACAAGGGCCTATATGGTATGAACCACTAGACTCAAGCAAGCCCCATACATCCTTAACATATACATGTTTCATTCAAAATTCCATACATAAGTTTTTGTGCACACCATTCAATCATCAATTAATAATAGTCATGCATAACATAAATATGATTCATTCATCAATATTCATATATTGACATAGTCATAGTCGGCACGCTTTCTGTGCCCATATTCATCTATGACCTCATTACTGAAACACCCCGTACTTTGATATGGTGGCTAATAAGCTTATCGGATACCAATTGTGGTTAATTAGGATGTTTAAGAGTGATGAAGGGTGAAAAGAATAGTTTGAAATAAAATATTTCGCACGCGAGAAACTAGCAATTAAATAATAGTATCTTTATTGAGGATGAATTAGTGAGTTAAAAGGTGATTTGGAAGTGAATCGGGGCATAATAAGACATTTTGGGACCCGAGGAGACAAGTGGAGAATTTTAGAATAAAATAATATTTTATTAATAAAATAATATTAAAATATTAATATTTTAATTACTATCGAAATTAGTCATGAAGGAGGATTATATGACTAATGTAAGTGAGGGAGAAGAAATAAGAAAGAATTTTGAAGAAAAATGACATTAATGGGGCCCGCGTGCCTTTATTAAATATAGCGTGGGTAAGTATATATTTAAATATTATGGTGACACTTTGGTGAAATGCAACTTGGATATTTTGATTTTACACGTGTAAAAGAAGAAAAATAGAAGGAAATTGGAATTTAAAATGTGTTGGAAGGACCAAGTTGTAAAAGAAGAAAGTTTGGAGGGTTACATAGCAAATAAAGAAAAGTTTGAGGACTTATGTGCTATTTTAATATTTAGAGGCCAATGGAGATCAATTAGTTAAGGAATGCTAGATTATGTGGAATATGAGACATGCAAGTGAAATTCATTATTGCATGCAAATCATTACATGCAAAAAGGAGAAGTTAGTGGGAAACATGTGGGACCCCACCCTGTGAATGTTGACAAGAGAAAAAGAATAAAGAATATATATAATTGGAGAAAACCATGGTTTGGAAAAGATAGCCCATGGTCAACAAGTAAGAAAGGTGATGTGATTTGAAAAGAAAAAGGCAAACATACAATATTTAATAGAAAGAAAACAAAGAAAGTTAATTGGATGGCATGGCATGTAAATAAGAAATGAAAAAGAAATGAAGAAAGAATGGACAATGATGGTGGCGGGTTGAAAAGTTCAAAAGCCCTTTTTGACTTTCCATTTTACCACATAAAAGGAAAAAGGAAAAAGGTTAAAATGACCAAGCTTTGGGCAATCTGCCCATGAAGGAAAACTAAAGAGAAAAAAAAAGGAAATAAGAGAGAAATGTGAGTGACCTTGGGCAATCCACCCATGGGAGAGAAAAATGAGAAAATGAAAGCCATTTTCAAGGCTTGGCCTTGAAAAGTCCGCCCATAACCAAGAAGAAAAGAGAAAGGAGAGGAAAGAAAAAAGAAAAACGAAAGGAAAGGAAAGAAAGAAAGAAAGAAAAAGATAGAAAGGAAGGAAAGGCTCGATTTTGCACCAAACCAAGAAAAATTGTGAGATTTCCTCCCTCATCTTGTAGATTTATGTTGTTGTTTCACTCAAGGAACCTTCAATACCTAAGAGAAAAGCCGTGGAGAGTCAATGGAGGTATAAAGCTTAGTTTTGTGATTCAAGCAAGGAAAGGTAAGGATTTTTGTTTTTAGCATGAGCAATCCTTAAAAATGAGTTGATGACTAAGAGAAATGTCTTGTGGCAGCAAATATCAGCTTGATTGGAGGAAAATTGGTGACATGCAAGCCACCAAACCCATGGGTGCATAATGGGTTCAAGATGAAAGAAAAGCGGTAAGCTTAACACTATGTTTTGAAGCCTACGGATAGTTGAATATTTTGAGGAATGATTGTACAATTGTTGGCAGCTTGGTGAGTGGAATATTGGAAGAGCATTGAGGTTGCATGCAAGGTCAAATTCACCACATTGAGGTTGCATGCAAGGTAAAGCATGCAATGTGTAGTGTTATTGTGATGTCATGGGTACGGTTATAAGCAATTATGATAGTTGAAAGCTCGAAAAAATGTAATGTGTGGATATGTGTTGTTATGAAAGGTTTAAAAGGTTATGAATGTTGGTGCGTATGAATGAATATTAATGTTATGCTTGGTTGCAGCATGTAATGTGAATTGCGGTGCATGTAAACTTAGAAAATGGTTGATGAAATTAGATTTATAATTGCTACCGTATGCAAGGTAATGGGTGTGAAAATGATAGTTGAACTTGATAAATATCATTGGAAAAGATTAGTATGTGTGCTAAAGTTATGAATAAGTTACTGGTACTTATAATCTAAAGAATTACGCAAACAAAGGATATGAATAACCTTAGCAAAAACATGTTAAGATGCAAGTTAGTAAAATGAGGATTCATGATTGAATGAGAAAAATGGAAATGATATACACTAAATATATTACGTTTAATTTGTTGCTAGGAAAGTTTGTCATGGTGGCGTGCCGAATGAGGTAACGAGTGACCGACAAGGAGAAATAGCTAGATACGTAGCCGAATCAATAACGACGAAGTGTTCTACTATTGTAAGGTGAGTAAGGGGTGTCGATTTCCAAATTTCCATAAATTATATTAATGATTTATTTTAAATGCAAATTTGTGGAAAACATGAGCTGGTAGGTTGCATGCAAGGTCAAATTTATCACAAAGGTAAAACATGCAATATGTAGTATTATTATGATGTCATGGGTATGATTATAAGCAATTATGATAGTTGAAAGCTCAAAAAAATGTAATGTGTGGATATGTGTTGTTGTGAAAGGTTATGAATGTTGGTGCGTATGAATGAATATTGATGTTATGCTTGGTGGTAGCATGTAATGTGAATTATGGTGCATGTAAACTTAGAAAAAGCTTGATGAAATTAGATTTATAATTGCTACTGTATGCGAGGTAATTGGTGTGAAAATGATAGTTGAACTTGATAAATATCATTGGAAAAGATAAGTATGCGTGCTAAAGTTATGAATAAGTTGCCAGTACTTATAATCTAAAGAATTACGCAAACAAAGGATACAAATAACCTTAGCAAAAACGTGTTATGATGCAAATTAGTAAAATGAGGATTCATGATTGAATGAGAAAAGTGGAAATGATATACGCTAAATATATTGCATTTAATTTGTTGCTATGAAAGTTTGTCATGGTGGCATGCCAGATGAGGTAATGAGTGGCCGACAAGTAGAAATAGCTAGATACGTAGCTGAATCAATAGCGACGAAACGTCCTGCTATTGTAAGGTGAGTAGGGGGTGTCGATTTCCAAATTTCCATAAAATATATATGTAATGATTTATTTTAAATGCACATTTATGGAAAGCATGAGCTGGTAGAGTCCTAGGTATTTTGTGGATCCAAGTTGTTTTGAAAGTTGGTTTGGATATGCCTATAGATAATCTATATATGTAAAGTGTTTAGAAACTGGGAAACAAGCCTTTTTACGATGTTTGCATCAAAATTCATTCCTTGTATTTTTGTGTGTGATCTGCATAGCTAAATGCATTTGTTAAAATGATTTAAATACAAGTTTTGAGCACCAGTTTTATTCTGACCTTTGTACATGTGTTTACACCATGACAATTAATGAGAAATTCAATTTGATGAGTTACCAAACCTTGATTTCAAACGATTTAAAGGAAAAAGTCTAAAAAACAAAAAAAAAACTTGATTTGGTTTTGAAAATAGTTTTGATAAACCGAGAGCGTCGAGAGTAGGCCGGATGCCACTTCGGTTAAGTGTGACCCTTGTGCACAAGTGAGCTTTAGCTAGAGAACCCTTGGGTCATCGACGGGTTGTTACACATGGCTAGGGCCATGGTCCGTGATATACTTGGCAAGGCCACGGGTTGTTATATGTGGCTAGGCCACAAATGTTATTCACGATTGCGACCGCTTGATTCTCTGATGTCGGCCAACATTGTCGACACTTCCATGGCATGTGGGAATTCGATGGAAGTGGTGCTCCCGGATTGTTATTACGTAGAAGTGGGTTCACGTGTTGATATTATACTTTCCTACTCGAGAGCCTTGTGAGTTTTTCGATGTGTACTTTTTTGCATGGTGGAAAGTTAAGATTTTCTCTACAACTCCCCTTATTTGAATAAAAGCTTTCAGTGCTTATTTGATGATCATGATCTGGTTTAGGTGGCTTTATAAATCGATTTCTTTACGTGCCACACAACTTGGAGGCGTGCATACTTTTATACTGTTTCTCTTATTTTGATAATAAGTGATGCTTTCTATGATTGAACTTGGTTTTGCTACACTTGTTTTTGGCATCTTTTTACGAAGTGAAATATTGAACGATGATTTGACGGTATCATTTTTATAAGGCACAAACACTCTATTTGTGATTTGATTTTTCAAAGAATATTGCTTTTATTCCAGTTTTATCATTCAAAATGTCACGACCCGGAACCTCCCTCAGGCCCATGACAATCGCCGCGACGTCCCGATTGACACTCATTATCCGGAATGCTAACCGGAACCCCGCAAGGCTTACATATCAGTTTCTTTCCTTTCCTGTGAGCAATCATTGTTAAATATCGAGTTTTTAGAGAATATTTACTATTTTAGATCAAAAATAATCAAAATAAAATTTTCGCCACA
>NW_017234841.1:23250-26893 GCF_000208745.1 Theobroma cacao | reverse complement strand
GGTAAACTTCAGTATATTCTTACCCCGAACGGAGAGGCGCGTAAGGTATCTTCTAGGGTAAAGCTTAGGGTTCACTTCACGCTAAACCACCACGTGAAGGGGAACTCAGCCAACGCCAAGGAACAGCTGTATTTTCTCAAACTAAAAATATATTTTAAGTGTATATGAAATTTTAACAACCTTGGCGGGCTCGGTTGGATGCCCTGCGCAAGGTATCACCGAGTATGAGTGTTGGCACGAGCCAAAGTTTTAAGAAATTCATAAGGCAAGTTGATTTCTTGATTTATATAGATTAATTTTATTTGGTTGAAATGAGTTGAAAGGTAATGAAATTATAGTAAGATGACTTATTTTAATTTTCTCTATTTACTTGACTTTAAATAGTTTAGATGGTATCTGTTTACTTACTGAGATTTTATAATCTCACCACCCTCATTTCCTCACATTTCAAGCTCGGGGAATTCCATAGTTAGCTGACTTTGACAAAGATCTTCATTTGGACTCAAATCGGTAAAAGTTGTAGGTTTCCAGCTTCCGATGCATTTTGGATAGATGTGGGCCCACGTGTCACTGTAAAAGAAATTTTATGCTTTGGTTATTTGCTTTATAGTATATATGAATATAATTAACTTTTATGTTATAAGAATTATGTATCGATAGTTTTATGAAAATTATTTTACAAGAAAATAGTTTATTTTATTGAATATTTTTATTATATTCAAATGGCCAAATTTTCACTTCAAATGAACGTTTTAGATACTTAATTTGTTTTTAAATCATTAAATATATATTTTCTGCTTACCTACTACATTTTTAGCAAGTTTTGAGATTTTCGAAAAAAAATAACGAAAATACCCCTATAAGCCAGAAAACAATATGTTATGTTCTGATTTGAAAATGGTTTGTAATCCTTCAAATTTTAATATTTGATAACTATTGCTCACCGAGGAAGTGCGGAAGTTGATACGAGAGCCTTGCGAGGTTTCGATCGACATTCGGGATGAAGAATGTTTGTCGAGGCCTCGTGACGGTTGTCACGGGCTCGATGAGGAGTTCCGGGTTGTGACAATTTTTCTTTCTCTTCATTCTTGAGGCACCATCAAAGGTCAGAGGGTTTTAGAACGTGTAATTCCTTATGAATGACTCTAGTAGCCACTCCAAAACAACGAGAGTAAAGAAATTGTTGTTTGCACGAAAGAAGATTTGTAAGGCAAACTTCATCGTTAAGAAAGGGAGTGATATATTCTGTTAAAAATGTAAGCCCATATCCTAATATTAATAATTGCCAGCTTCTGGAAAGTATGTGTAACTACAAAATCTTCAATTACTTGCAGGAATTTTCCTCAATGTCTGTTAAATTTTATATTTTTACCAATCAAGCTATGTTAGATAAGGGATGCAAAGACGATATAAAACATAGACATGCACCTAATTTTCGTCTGTGAAATCCAGCAACTGTCTTTCTATTCTTAATGATTTAAGTTAATAGACAAATATCGTTCAATTATTCATCAGTTTCAACCAAAAAATAAATAAATAAAGAAACTCAACTGGCTTTGTCCTAAGTTATTTTCCTATTTGAATGCCTTCAAATAAGCAAAGCTGAAAAACCAATACATGTAAGAACAGGCATCAGATGTCGAGTGTACTTCACTAGGAGCATTGGAAGGCATCAAAGCTTACTCCCTTGGGCAGCCTTTGCAGTATTTTTACTTGAGGCCATCCATTGTTTACCCAAAGCGATTAGCTCTCTGTTTTCTTTCCTTCTGACCTCCACCACCACGTGTGCAAGCTTTTCCTTGTCCCCTGTAACCTTTGCCTCTATCTCCACTTCTTCCTGCCATTAAAACTTATCCTATTTTTAAACCATAACAAAAAGAAAAAAAGAAAGCTTTAAGCTTTGGCATATAAGAAAAGTAACTTGAATCTTGGCCGTCGAATAGAATGAAATGTTGAAATCAAGGGAGGCTTTGACATGGTCAGCGATGGAGTATATAGCGGCAGCTCCAACGTCGTCAATCAACGTGGCCATGGCTCCAACGCGCCAATTCCCGTCTGCATCCTATAGATAAGTTACACAATTATTCCGTTTGCCTTTGCTAAAATAGATAAGCAGATCTATGTAATCAAAGAAGAATCAGATTTATTTACTGATGCACGACTCGGTACAACGAAATTACAGCGTATGAAACCCTTTTGGCCTTGGAGAATCTGCAGTCCTTCCAGGGTCAGTGCCTCCAGCTCGTGGCTGATGGTTCCTTTTGACAGATCTACCAGCCATTTCAGGGATTTTTGTCGGGAGCCATCCTCTATTTTCTACCCTCTCCCGTTCTTTCTGTTACAGGCAACAGGACAGCGAGGTGACTTTCTCCTTGACTTTTTGCGGTATTTGGTGACCGGCCTAGTTATTATATGACTAATAATTATTAAATTCCTTGTGGTCCTTGACCTGTGTCACGCATTAGCAATTGTCCACAGTGCTTTTCTCGTATAAATAAAAATCTATTATCTCCGCCCTTTATGAAAACAAAAATTAAATTAAATACATAAACAAATCCTTAAATTATATTAAAAATTAATAAATATTATAAATATATATATAAATGTCTATTATATTGTGATATAAAAAGTTTATAGAAGTCAAATAGTGTAATAAGCCATACACAAGAAGTGTAATCTAATTCGATCTCTTATATTTGATTACGTATATTTAGATTTTGATATAGATTGAAATGGATTAAGATTGAAGAGGTTATTAGTCTAACCTCTCACTTTATTTGTAACTACGTACTTGAATAAGATCTTTTTACTCTCTCTAATTATTTTCTCTCATAGTTGTTCTTTTAAGTTATATTTTATAACTTGAAAATTAAGTAAGTGACTTAACATATCTTCGGTGTTTCATTCCCTGAAAATCAATCTTAATGTGAATTTGCTATCATATAATATATATTATATGTCACGACCCGAAACTCCCCATCGGGCCAGTGACAACCGCCACGAAGCCTCGACAAACATTATTCGTCCCGAATGTTGATCGAAACCTCGCAAGGCTCTCGTATCAGCTTTCGCACTTCCCCGGTGAGCAATAGTTATCAAATAATCAAAATATGAAGGATTACAAATCATTTCCAAATCATAACATAACATATTGTTTTTTTTTTTGCTCACAAGGGCATTTTCGTCATTTTTGTCGAAAACCTCTAAACTTGCTAAAAATGTAGTAGATAAGTCGAAAATATATATTTAATGATTTAAAAAAATTAAGTATCTAAAACGTTCATTTGAAATGAAAATTTGACCATTTGAATATAATAAAAATATTCAATAAAATAAACTATTTTCTTATAAAATAATTTTCATAAAACTATCGGTACATAATTCTTATAGCGTAAAAGTTAATTATATTTATATATATTATAAAGCAAATAACCAAAGTATAAAATTTCTTTTACAGTGACACGTGGGCCCACATCTAACCAAAATGCATCGAAAGCTAGAAACCTACAGCTTTTACCGATTCAAGTCCAAATGAAGGTATTTGTCAAAATCAGCTAACTATGAAATTCCCCGAGCCTGAAATGTGAGGAAATGAGGATGGTGAGATTATAAAATCCCAGTGAGTAAACAGATACCATCTAAA
>NW_017234841.1:20468-22831 GCF_000208745.1 Theobroma cacao | reverse complement strand
GAGATACCCTACGCGCCTCTCCGTTCGAGGTAATAATATAATGGAGTTTACCGTGCCCCTCTAATAGGTTGGTCCACGGAACCCCCTCTGCAGTAAATAATTAATATATAATCCACCAATCAATAAAATTCATTCTAGCATGACATGGCAATTTATTGCAACCTAGCCTCTCAAGGCTGAATACTCAGTGCAAATAATTCTAACACCAAAATCAGTTTAGCCATTCATACTCATATATTGTCATAAGCCATTCAATTTAAAACTATAAATTTACAACACAAGCAAGCAGTCTCCAATTACTCTATTTTCAAAATCAGTATTCGATTTTCCAAAAAATTTATAAAATCATTTTATAAAATCAAAATTTCTCTTAAAACATAGTAATTTACCATTTAAACCCATTTTCCATAAAACCACATAGTTGTATAAAACTACTCTAGATAATTAAGACGATAATAAGTTTACTCACAGTTCTAGGAGTCGATATACTCCTAATCCTAATCTCCAAGCACAATTTCTGTACTTTTACCAGTGTACTTTGCTCACCACCTATCCACAATGTACAATACATAATTCACCACATCAATGCTTGACCATTATAAAATCAATTCAGGCTCGGTATATATGCGTGATATGATATACAACTTATCCGACTATCGCTTAAATGCGGTGTTGACCTAATTCAGCCTATTATCTCCAATTTAACTCCAAATCAATTCTTCTCACTTTCTACACTACAATTATAACTAAATTACCTCCATGACTGTGAATAAGATTCAATTTATCAATCTCGATAGCAAATTACGAAAATACCCCAAGTGGGTAAAAATCGTATTTTTGCTCCGAAAATTTCTATTATTTTTCTAGGCTCATAATTCATCATTTCTTAACCAATTCTCCTAAAATGAAAATCAAATTTATCCTCACTCAACACATGATAAATTCGGCCATTAATGATTGTGGGAGAAAATAAATTCTTTTCTTGTTGTATTGTTTCTAAATATGCTAAACTAACTTAAAACACTAACATAACTTAAAATCAAATTAATCTAACAAGTTTCTCTCTCCTAACCCATTTTTTTCAGAATTGAATTTATCATGAAAACATGTAATTTAATCATGAAAAATAAAGAGAAATGCTTGGGAATAAGAAAACTCAAGCTTAATAGAAAAATCTCACCTTTTCCACTTAATTTCCTTGAAAATTCACACTTTTTCTTTGATTTTCTCTCTCTAGGGTTTTGTTGTTTTCTCTCTCTTCTTGCTGGTTTGGCCGGCCATGGGGTGGAAGATGAACTGATTTTTGTGCCTTTTAAAAAGGAAAATTGAAATACCCCATACTTTGATATGGTGATAAATAAAGTTGATTGAATGCAAATTGAGGTCAATTAAAACGTTTAAAAGTGATAAGAGACGAAAGAAGTAGTTTAGGATAAAATATTTCGCAAATGAAAAAAATAACAATAAAATAATAATAATTTTATCGAAGGAGAATTTGTGAGATAAAAGGCGATTTGGAAGTCAAGTGAGGCATAATAAGGTATTTTCGGTACCAAGGAGACAAGATAAAATTTTTAGAATAAAATAATATTAAAATATTAATATTTAGCTTGATGTCGAAGTCAATCAAGAAGAAGGATCATATAATTGATCAAAGTGGGGGAGAAGATGACAAGCCCGACTCTATAAAAATATTTATCATGACATACATCTGATGGATAGCATGTTTGCATGCTAGGAGAGTCTTGAAAAATTTACAAAAGTCGGTATTCTACCTAGAGGTACAATAAAATTGATTTAAGCTTCGAACTAGATCAAATAGAAAATTTACAAGGAAATTAAGAATTTTAAAGTTCCAGAATGGTTTAATATGGTGATTTGGAGTTCGAGGATCAATTTGGAGTCAAATTGAAATTTTCGCTATCTAGGGGCAAAATGGTCATTTACCACTTGGGGAGAAAATGAGAATTTTTAGAAACGATTTTTGGCCCCATTTGACTTATTGGAGTATAATTTGACTTACTGGAGTAATATTTGAGGTTTAGAAGTGAAAAATTTTAATTTCGATATAATTTGGAGTAAAAAGGTAAAATGGTAATTTTGTCACCCTAGTGGCAAAATTGTAATTTTCCACCACCAGGACATTTTCCAGCACATGGTCTTCATTTATCCTCATTTTGACCATTGACTAATTGTGTGGTGGAGATAAAAAGGATTAAAATTTTAAAGTTTTAAAAACGGGCCAATGACATGATGCCACGTGTCATGTCTTTATTAATTTATTATTTTCCTTTTTAAAAGGCACAAAAATCAGCCCATCTTCCACCTCATGGCCGGCCAAACCAGCAAGAAGAGAGAGAAAA
>NW_017234841.1:8006-11364 GCF_000208745.1 Theobroma cacao | reverse complement strand
ATTTTGCCCTTGAATATCAAAATTTCTAATTTTACCCCAAATGAACCCTCGAACTCCGAACAATCATTTTTAGTCATTCCTGGACTATAAAATATTAAATTTCATCCTACAATTCCTATTTGAACTAGTTCGAGGTTAAATCAATTTAAGTGTACCGTTAGGTACAATATCAGGTTTCGTCTATTCTTAGGTGCTTTTCTAGCGTAATAACATGCTACTCAATGCATGTATGTCATGACATGTATTTATAGAGTCGGGTTTTACAAATTCTATTTAAGTGAGGGAGATTGAAATACCCCATACTTTGATATGGTGATAAATAAAGTTGATCGAATGCAAATTGAGGTCAATTAAAACGTTTAAAAGTGATAAGAGACGAAAGGAGTAGTTTAAGATAAAATATTTCGCAAATGAAAAAAATAACAATAAAATAATAATAATTTTATCGAAGGAGAATTTGTGAGATAAAAGGCGATTTGGAAGTCAAGTGAGGCATAATAAGGTATTTTCGGTACCAAGGAGACAAAATAAAATTTTTAGAATAAAATAATATTAAAATATTAATATTTAGCTTGATGTCGAAGTCAATCAAGAAGAAGGATCATATGGTTGATCCAAGTGGGGGAGAAGATGACAAGCCCGACTCCATAAAAATATTTGTCATGACATACATCTGATGGATAGCATGTTTGCATGCTAGGAGAGTCTTGAAAAATTTACAAAAGTTGGTATTGTACCTAGAGGTACAATAAAATTGATTTAAGCCTCGAACTAGATCAAATAGAAAATTTACAATGAAATTAAGAATTTTAAAGTCCTAGAATGGTTTAATATGATGATTCGGAGTTTGAGGATCAATTTGGAGTCAAATTGAAATTTTCGCTATCTAGGGGCAAAATGGTCATTTACCACCTGGGGACAAAATGAGAATTTTTAGAAAAGATTTTTGGCCCCATTTGACTTATTGGAGTATAATTTGACTTATTGGAGTAAGATTTGAGGTTTAGAAGTGAAAAATTTTAATTTCGGTATAATTTGGAGTAAAAGGGTAAAATGGTAATTTTGCCACCCCAGGGGCAAAATTGTAATTTTCCACCACCAGGACATTTTTCCAGCACATGGTCTTCTTTTATCCTCATTTTGACCATTGACTAATTGTGTGGTGGAGATAAAAAGGATTAAAATTTTAAAGTTTTAAAAACAGGCCAATGAGATGATGCCATGTGTCATGTCTTTATTAATTTATTATTTTCCTTTTTAAAAGGCACAAAAATCAGCCCATCTTCCACCCCATGGCCGGCCAAACCAGCAAGAAGAGAGAAAAAACAAAAACAAAACCCTAGAGAGAGAAAATCAAAGAAAAAGTGTGAATTTTCAAGGAAAATAAGTGAAAAAGGTGAGATTTTTTCTATTAAGCTTGAGTTTTCTTATTCCCAAGCATTTTTCTTTATTTTTCATGATTAAATTACATGTTTTCATGATGAATTCAATTCTGAAAAAATGGGTTAGGAGAGAGAAACTTGTTAGATTAATTTGATTTTAAGTTATGTTACTGTTTTAAGTTAATTTAACATATTTAGGAACAAAACAACAAGAAAAGAATTTATTTTCTCCCACAATCATTAATGGTCGAATTTATCATGTGTTGAGTGAGGATAAATTTGATTTTCATTTTAGGAGAATTGGTTAAGAAATGATGAATTATGAGCCTAGAAAAATAATGGAAATTTTTGGAGCAAAAATACGATTTTTACCCACTAGGGGTATTTTTGTAATTTGCTACTGAGACTGATAAATTGAATCTCATTCACAGTCATTAAGGTAATTTAGGTATAATTGGAGTGTAGAAAGTGAGAAAAATTGATTTGGAGTTAAATTGGAAATAATAGGCCGAATTAGGTCAGCACCGCATTTAAGCGGTAGTAGGATAAGTTGTATATCCTATCATGCATATATACCGAGCCTGAATTGATTTTATAATGGTCAAGCATTGATGTGATGAATTACGTATTGTAGATTGTGGATAGGTGGTGAGAAAAGTACACTAGTGAAAGTACAGAAATTGTGCTTGGAGATTGGGATTAGGAATACATCGACTCCTAGAACTGTGAGTGAACTTATTATCGTCTTAATTATCTAGAGTAGTTTTATACAACTGTGTGATTTTATGAAAAATGGGTTTAAATGGTAAATTGCTATGTTTAAAGAGAAATTGTGAATTTATAAAATGATTTTATAAATTTTCTAGAAAATCGAATATTGGTTTTGAAAATAGAGTAATTGGAGACTGTCTGCTTGTGTTGCAAATTTATGGTTTTGAATTGAATGGCTTATGACAATAAATGAGCATGAATGGCTAAACTGATTTTTGTGTTAGAATTATTTATACAGTGTATTCAGCCTTGAGAGGTTAGGTTGCGATAAATTGCCATGTCATGCTAGAATGAATTTTATTGATTGGTGGGTTATATATTAATTATTTACTGCAGAGGGGGTTCCGTGGACCAACCTATTAGAGGGGCACGGTAAAATCCATTATATTATTACCTCGAACGGAGAGGCGCGTAGGGTATCTCCTGGGGTAAAGCTTAGGGTTCACTTCACGCCAAACCACCACGTGAAAGGGAACTCAGCCAACGCCAAGGAACGGCTGTATTTTTCTCAAACTAAAATATATTTTAAGTGTATACAAAATTTTAACAGCCTTGGCGGACTCGGTTAGATACCCTGCGCAAGGTATCACCGAGTATGAGTTTTGGCATGAGCCAAAGTTTTAAGAAATTCATAAGCTAAGTTGATTACTCGATTTTTATGGATTGATTTTTTTTGGTTGAAATGAACTGAAAGGTAATGAAATTACGGTATGATGACTTATTTTAATTGTCTCCATTTACTCGGCTTTAGATACTTTAGATGGTATCTGTTTACTCACTGGGATTATAAAATCTCACCCCTTCTTCCTATACATTTTTCAGGCTCAGGACAGTTTGTAGATAGTCGAGTAGGACGAGAACTAAGCTCGGAACTGCATTATAGAAAGTAAGAGTTCACAGTCTTACATCCTCTTGGTCAATTGGAGCCCACGTGTCATTGCAGATCAAAACTTATATTTTGGTTATCTGTATTTCTATTCATACAATTTTTACTTTACTTTCATGTGCGAAAAATTATTTACGAATATTTCTATAAAAATTTATTTTATGAGAAAATAGAATATTTTATTTATTATTTTTGAATAGTACTAGTTGTCAACAATTTGCTTTCAAATGAACGTTTTAGATACTTAATTGTTTTTAAATCATTAAATATATATTTTCTGCTTACCTACTACATTTTTAGCAAGTTTTGAGATTTTTGA
>NW_017234841.1:0-7442 GCF_000208745.1 Theobroma cacao | reverse complement strand
GGACTTTAAAATTCTTAATTTCATTGTAAATTCTCTATTTGATCTAGTTCGAGGCTTAAATCAACTTTATTGTACCTCTAGGTACAATACCGACTTTTGTAAATTTTTCAAGACTCTCTTAGCATGTAAACATGCTATCCACCACATGTATGTCATGACAAATATTTCTGTAGAGTCGGGCTTGTCATCTTCTCCCCCACTTGGATCAACCATAAGATCCTTCTTCTTGATTGACTTCGACATCAGGCTAAATATTAATATTTTAATATTATTTTATTCTAAAAATTTTATCTTGTCTCCTTGGTACCCAAAATACCTTATTATGCCTCACTTGACTTCCAAATCGCCTTTTATCTCACAAATTCTCCTCCGATAAAATTTTTATTATTTTATTGTTATTTTCACACTTGCGGAATATTTTATCCTAAACTACTCCTTTCATGTTTTATCACTTCTAAACATTTAAATTGACCTCAATTTGCATTTGATCAACTTTATTTATTAGCATATCAAAGTATGGGGTATTTCATTATACTTTATTCCTTTGGAAAACAAAATTGCTATTATATAGTATGCATCATATTTTGTCCCTTGATTTATTAAATTGGAATGTGAATTTCTATCATGTAGTATGTATCATAATTTATCCCTTGATTTATTAATTTTAATTGAGCATGAAAATAAATATAATTATATATGATCTCTTTGTTCAAGTATTGGAGTGTGATTTGCTCTAAACATGATTTCTTTATATTGAATTTCAAATATGATTATACTCAGTATATGTAAATTTGTTTTTAAACTTATGAGATTTTACATTAGATCTGACAATTTTAGACACGACATATTAACACGATATGGGAAGACATTGGGTTAAACAGGTTTGGATTTAATATTAACGTGTTTCGTATCTAATCATATTTGACACGTTTAAGACACGAAAATTTTCGTATCTTAATATGTCTAACACAAGTGACACGTTTAAAACACATTTAAACATGTTTAATTAATCGTGTTATCATGTTTAAACGTATAAACGTGTTTAATCGCGTTATCGTGTTTAAACGTGTATACATGACACGTTTATCAACTTATTAAAAATTAATAAGCAAAGACTATTTTAGCCTTACTTAAATAATTTTAAACAATTATTTTAGTAAGATTTTTAAATTTTATAAAGATAATAACGTAATTATTCCTTGCCCAAACCCTAATTTTAAATTTTATTTTGTTATATTTGATGTTATTGTTATTTTTTGTGTTATAATTGTTTTTATAATTAATTTTAAATTTAAATAATAAAATTATATTTAATTATAAATATTTTTATTTAATCATGTTAAACGTGTTAATCGTATTGTTAATTGTGTCATGTCATATATTGACACGTTTAACAAATGTGTTAATCGTGTCGTGTCGTGTCGTGTTACACGATTATTAAACATATACGTGTATGTGTTTTAAATTCAAAACATGAATAGTATTCGTGTCGTGTTCATGTTTAACCTTAACGTATTTCATGTCTAATCGTGTTTGACATGTTTAAGATACGAAAACACGAATTGGCAGGTCTATTTTACATAAGACATTTTTGAATTGAACATATGAAATTGACTCTGTATGATATCAGACTTTGTATGACATCTATTTTGTAACAAGTGAAAAATGCTTATACTTTGGGTATTTGAAAATACATTTTGTTTTGAATTGCATGTATTTTTTTGGTTAAGCAAAATAACGAGCTTTTAATACAAAATCATAAACTCCATCCATTCCTTGAAGTGAATGTGACATCATTTAATAATTATGGTTATGTACATGGAAAAGGAAAATAATTGCAATCACGGTGGTTACACTAATAACTATTCTAATAATAAGAATACTATTTAAAGTGGATGAATAAATTTAATCACCGAAAGTGGATAAATACATTAAAATCACTGAAAATGGATGGATTCATTTAACCATCAGAAGTTGATGGATACATTTAACACAAGAAGTGGATGAACAATGAAGATATATAAGAAAAAGACAAAAATAGACAAAATAAAAAGAATATAGAAATATTTGTCATCGATGTGACATGAAAGGCCTTTTGTCATGGACTACGCCATTTTTTCTTAAGTACACAACAGTCTATGCAACCCTCAGGTTAATGCTTCTACTCAAGCCGGTCATTTGCTCAATTATATCAAAACGACATGAATAATAACCGCGAGTTAAGTCATGAAAAGCAATATTAAAAATCAAAAGGGCATATTGAATGCCATATATGTAACCAATGGTATCATATAAAAGAAAATGTTTTATTAATATTGCAAATAAGTACAAAGGGACTAAGAGAAGGAACGCACCATCATCAGGCCATAGGGTAGCCTTAGATGGTTAGCCATAGACGCACCTGAACTAGTGAGACAACCCAACACTCGTCAACTGCTCACCTTTTATAAAGAGTTTACGAAATTTTACAAGTATTTCACTAATAACCAATACAATGTTTGAGATGAGGACATTCCTTTCCTAATAGGTCTCTCCTCTAAAGACTTAACAAATATTTCTACAGATGTCACCAAGTGTCATTACAATATTTGAAAAGGGGACATCTCCTTTAAGTGTACAAAAGAATTAATCTCTTAAGGAACTATATCTTGTTATAACGCTATACAAGGTTGGCTCATGATACCATTGGTCATTGTTATACTACCTAGAGGAACAAAGTTTATAATAAAATACGCGTTATTTTCTATTAAGTCTCAAAAAAATTTATTAAATTTTAAATATATTCATTTGAATGGATATCATATTCAGACAACAAATGAAGGAGACACTTAATAATTCTATATTACATTTATTATCTCTAGTAAGAAATGTGTGTTGGAAAAATTATCTATTTTATTCTTTGGATTGTGCTACACAAATATTAGAATAATTGAAATTCATGCTATAGTAAATCAGAAGTTTACTAATGATTTTAATGTTTGACATGATTGGTTAGGCCATCTCAAATCAATAATGATGTGAAAAATTATTGAAAATACATGTGGTCATCCATTGAAAAACCAGAAGATTTTTCAATCTAATAAATTTTTATGTGCTACTCGCTCTCAAGGTAAATTAATTATAAGACTATCACCAGCTAAATTAGGACTGAATCCTCTACATTTTTGGAATGTATTTAGAGTGATATACGTGGACCCATATATCCACCATGTGGACCATTTAGAGAGTTTATGAATTTAATCGATGTATCGACTAGATGGTCACATGTGCTTATTAATAACTTATAATTTTTGGCATTTGTAAGATTACTCACCTAAATCATTCGTTTGCTAGCACATTTTCCTGATTATGCAATCAAGACAATTCATCTTGACAACACTGGTAAATTTACGTCTCAAGCTTTTAATGAATATTGCATATTAGTTGTAATAGCTGTTGAACAACCAGTTACTCATGTTTATGCAAAAAATAGTCTAACAGAACCGTTTATTAAACATATCTAATTGATTGCGAGGCCATTGCTTATGAAAAGTAAACTCCTAATTTCTACTTGGGGGCATGCAATTTTGCATTCAGTAACACTTGTACATATCAGGCTAACAAGTTATCATAAATTCTCTTTTATATAATTGGTTTAAGATCAAGAACCAAATATTTCCCATTTAAGAATTTTTGGATGTGCGGTATATGTCCCAATTGCTTCACCACAACACTCAAAGATGGGTCTTTAAAAGAGGTTAGAAATATATGTTGGATACAAATCTACATCTATAATTAAATATCTAGAACTATTAATATGAGATTTAGTGATGGAAAGGTTTATCGATTGTTATTTTGATGAAACAATTTTTTCAACATTAGGGGGAGAAAATAAGTATTTGGAAAAAGAAATTTCTTGAAATGCATTATCATTATCTAGTTTTGATCCTCACACAAATCAATGTGAACTTGAAGTTCAAAAGATAATTCATTTGCAAAATATAGTAAATCGGTTGCCAAACGTATTTACTGACCTAAAGAAAATAACTAAATATCATACCCTAGCTGCATAAGCTCTTATTAAAATTGATGTCCTTGTAGGACAAGGCATGCCAGAAGTGTAAGAAATCAATAGGTTCCAAAGATAAAATCCCTGAAAAAGAAAAGGAGCAAATATACAAGATGGTGAAAAAGAGAAATAGAAACTCTAAAAGAAACCCTTGACATAATTGATGAAATTTCATAAGAAATTCAAGTACTTTAAATCATTGAAAATGAAGAGATCTTAATAAATTATGTCATGACAGAAAAAGATGGAATCGAAATGAAATAAATGTCAATGATATTTTTTCATATAAAGTAACGCTCAACATTATAAAAAAAAATGAAGATCTTGAACCTATATATATTGAAGAATGTAGACATAAAAGTGATTGGTCAATGTGGAAAGAAACAATCAAGGTGGAATTGAATTCACTTGCCAAGCATGAAGCTTTTGGAGCTGTAGTCTATACACTAAATGGTGTAAAACTAGTGGGATATAAATAGGTATTTGTGAAAAAACAAAATGAGATTATGAGATATAAAGCACAACTTATCGCATAAGGTTTTTCTCAAAGACTAGGTATTGATTATGAAAAGACATATTCTTTTGTGGAAGATGCAATTATATTTCTATATTTAATTAGTCTAACAATACATGAGAAAATTGAAATGCATTTAATTAATGTAAGTACATCTTATTTATATGGCTCACATGATATCGATATCTATAAGAAATCCCTGAAGCATGTACACAATTCTCGAAAAATTTATTCGATCAAATTAAATAAATATGAATATAAATTAAAGCAATTCAAACACATGTAATATAATCACCTTAGTAAATATTTGTTAAAAGAAGACTATAAAAATGATCCTATATGCCAATGTGTTTGGATATGAATTTGTCATAATTGTTGTTTATATTGATGACTTGAATATTATTGAAACTCTTGAAGAGTTGTCAAAAGTTGTGGGTTACTTAAATAAAGAATTTAAGAGAAAAGACCTTGAAAAACAAAGTTTGGTCTGGGTCTTTAGATTAAGCACTTAACAAATGAAATTTTTGTCCATCAATCAAATTATATAGCAATAGTGCTAAAACGATTCTATATAGATAAAGCACATCCATTGAGTTCACCAATGGTTGTAAAGTCACTAGATATAAAAAAAAAAAAACCATTTCTGACCTCATGAAGATGATGAAGAACTTTTTGGTCTTGAATAATCATATCTTAGTGCAATTTGAGCACCAATGTATCTTGCTAGCAATAGACGACCTGATATATCATTTATTGTAAATTTATTAGTAAGATATAGTTCTTTCTTAACTTGAAGACATTGGAATGAAATTAAACATATACTTCAATATCTTCGAAAAATAATAGAGTTTAGCTATCACTCAGATGTATCAAAAATCAAATTTAATTGGTTATGTAGATGCAGAATTTTTATCTAATCCACACAAAGCTCGATCCCAAACAAGTTACTTATTCATATATAGAGGTATGGCTATTCCATAGCATTTTGTAAAACGAACTATAGTTGTTATTTCTTCTAACAATGCATAAATTTTATCAATTCATGACGCAAGTCATTAATATGTCTAGTTAAGATATATAACTCAACATATTCGAGAAATGTGTGGTTTGTGAACCAAGAAGGATACATTAAATGTGATAGGACAAAACACATTTTGTCAAAGTTTTTCTTCACTCATGATCTCTAAAAAAGTGGTGATATTAGTATTCAACAAATTCGTTCAAGTGACAATCTAGCAAATTTATTCACTAAAGTCTTTCCTGTTGCAACACTTGAAAAGTTGGTACAAAAGATTAAAATGCACCGTTTTAAAGATCTTAAATAATGCAGTTATTAGGAGAAGTAAAATATGCACTATACTTTTTTCTTTCATCAAGGTTTTTCCCACTAGGTTTTTTTTTATAAGGCTTTTAATAAGGTAGTATTTCAAAAGCGTATTCTTCAAAAGAATTGTATACTTTTTTTCCTTCACTTGAATTTTTCTCCTTTAAGGTTTTTTCCTAGTAAGGTTTTAAAGAAACATATTCTTAATACAATGGACGTTCAAGGGGGAGTGTTATGAATATATGTGTGAATGTCCATTATGCTATGATCTAAGAAGTTCATACCAAGTCAAACAACGTAACAGGACCTAAACAAGAAATGTAAACTAATTTGAACTCTTATATTTGATTTGTAGAGTATAAGGACTAAATTGAACAAAGATCTATCATATATGGATTAAATTGGATACTTTTACTAGTTTTGTTTAGCATTATGTTTGTGTGAAAGAAATGTTTTACTAGTTATACATACATACATAAATACATATATGCATGTGTGTGTGTGTATCAAAGTATCAAACATTTCTAGAAAAAATGTAATTTTCAATAATTGTGTTGAATTTCTTAAAAGTCTATTCTTTTAAGACAATGTTTATAAAACAGTTATACAAGAAGTTTAATGTTTAACAAATATATAAAACAACTTAGATGGAAAAACTTCATATGAAATTATACAAATAAATATTAAAAATTATTCAAAGGAATCAATCTTTAAAAGAATTAAATAGTATAATCATAAATAATTTAATAATAACAATAATCCCAATTTCCAGATAAACTTAACAATAAATAAAAATTAACAAATATAATAACAAAAATTTCAATAGGAAGCAATCCCTTAAAAAATATTGAGGGCTATCAATAAACAATTCAATGGGGAAGCAATTTCCTAAAATTAATCAAAAAAATTAAATTCAATATTAATAAATAATTCAATGAGGAATCAATCCCGAATAAAAAACTTAATTGGTCACAAGAATCTAAGTAAATAAAACACAAATAATTTGTAGGAAAGTAATCAAACTGAAATACCCCATACATTGATATAGTGATTAATAAAGTTGATCGGATATAAATTGAGGTCAATTAAAATGTTTAAAAGTGATAAAAGATGAAAGGAATAGTTTATGATAAAATATTTCACATGCGAGTAAATAACAGTAAAATAATAATATTTTATCGAAGGAGAATTTGAGAGATAAAAGGGTGATTCAAAGGTCAATTGAGGTATAATAAGGAACTTTGGCAACCAAGGAGACAGGATAAAACTTTTAGAATAAAATAATATTTTATTAATAAAATATTATTAAAATATTAATATTTAATCGGGTGTCGAAATTAGTCATGAAGAAGGATCATATGGTTGATCCAAGTGGAGGACAAGAAATACAAGTGAATTTTTGGAGAAATGAGTGACAAAAGTGAAATACGCGTGTTTTGTTAAGGCGAACAATGCGGATAAGTAAATATTTAAATATTGTGGTAATACCGCATTGAGGTGCAATTTTTATATTTCGATGGTACACGCACCGAGAAAGGAAGTTAGATGAAAATTGA
>NW_017234840.1:22415-27273 GCF_000208745.1 Theobroma cacao | reverse complement strand
CCGCGGCTCTGAGCCTAGTGAGCCGCAGCTCACGTTCTTTACACCTTGTGAAGCTGCAACTTACCACTTTTATTTTTGAAATTTTTTTTTGAATTCTAAATTTTTTTTTTTAAAAAAATTTTATGAACTTGCACAAAATAAAAAAAGTGTTAATAATTTAATAATTAAATAAAAAATAAAAAAAGTAAGTTAGAGTGCTTGGGTTGTCTCCCAATAAGCACTTCTTTATAGTCACTAGCTTGACTATGGTATCCCCTTTTGATTTACTTTATACGGCTCGAGATTTTCTTTATTGACCTTGACTGCTCCAGTAAGTCCACTATAAATTTGATAACATCATAAGGATGAATTTTTTTTACCTTAAACTTGTTCCCTTAATATGGTCTAAGATTCCATGGCAAAAGATGGAGTTGTGAATCAGAGTGTACTACTCGCTGTCCAACCACAAAATCAAGACAGTTGGAAAGTAGTGGTGGTTTTATCTCAAGAATCGGCGCCTGCTCCGTTGAAGGTGGTGGAATAGGCTTACCTTGACCCTCATTGACTAAATCCACTTTATAGCAACTATCTGTATAGGGATACTGAGTTGCATTGAACAAATTAAATACCATTTCCTTCAACTCTAAAAGTTATTTTGCCATTCTTCACATCAATAAGTGCTCCAGCTGTAGTTAAGAATGGTCTTCCCAAAATAAGAGGAATTTCAACATCATCTTCAATTTTGAGCACAATGAAGTCTACCAAAATGTATAAATGCCCAACTTTAAGCAAAACATCCTCTATAATCCCAACTAGGTGTTGATTGTTCTGTCAGCTAATTGCAAGGTAACTGTAGTAGGTTGTATCTCTTGAAATCCAAGTTTCCTGGCAATAGATAAAGGCATTATTGAAACACTAGCACCTAAATCACATTAAGCTTTAGAAATTTTAAAACTACTAATAGTGCATGGAATAGAAAAACTCCTTGGATCTTTAAGCTTTGGTGGAAGCTTTTTCTGGATTATAGCACTGCACTCTTCAGTAAGTGCAACTGTCTCAAACTCTTCCAATTTCCTCTTTTTGGTCAGGATGTCTTTCAAGAATTTAAGATAACTTGGCATTTGTTCTAAAGCTTTAGCAAAAGGAATATTAATGTGCAATTTTTTAAATACCTCAAAAAATCTTTAGAATTGTTTGTCAAGTTTTTTCTTTTGAAAACTTTGAGGAAAAGGTGGTGGAGGTGTGGGGGCAGATTGTGATTTTTCTTTTGAATTTTTAGCAAAATTTTCAACCACAATTTCTTTTCAACATCTTTTTCAATTTCTTTCCCATCAGATTGAATTGAAATCTCAAGATTTAATGCTTGATTACTTACCTCTTTACATACCTCTTTTCCATTGCGGAGAGTGATTGCCATGCAATGTTCCTTACCTTCTCTTCTTGGGTTGGGTTAGTATCACTTAGTAAGGTACCTTGAGGTCTAGTGTTTAAAGCACTGGCAAGTTGGCCTACTTGTATCTCAAGATTTCTAATTAAAGCTGCTTGATTTTGAATGGAGGCATCAGTCCTTATCATAAATGCATCAGTCTTTGTTATGAATGCATTAGTCTTTGTCATGAATTGCATGAACATATCCTCCATTGAAGGCTTTTTCTCTAGCATAGGGGCTCTAGATGGAAATCCAGGGGGAAAGTTTGACTTAGTCATTGATTAGGACTCTTGGTTGTTATTCCATGAAAAATTAGGATGATTCCTCCAACCATAATTATAAGTGTTGGAATAGAGATTGTTTTGTTGCGTATTTCCAACAAATTGACAAGACTCAGTATAGATGGAACAATTGTCATTGGAATGTCCTTCCCCACAAAATGCACATGTCATAAAGGAGTTTTGAACAACATTAACACTCAGTTTATCTATTTTCTTTACGAGAGAGGCCAATTGTGTAGAGACAGTGTTGATCACATCTAATTCATGAATTCCAGCAATGTTTCTTGTACCCAATCTTTCAGATGGCCATTGATAATTATTAGAAGCTATCTCTTCGATCAAATCATAAGCCTCATCAATGGATTTACTCATAAGTGCACCCCTAGTGGCAGCATCAATGGTAGTTCTAAAAGGTCCCAGCAAACCATTATAAAAAGTTTGAACTTGCAGCCACTTAGGTAATCCATGGTGAGGACATCTTCTCATCAAATCCTTATACCTTTCCCAAGCCTCATATAATGATTTAGAATCAAATTGCATGAAAGAAGTAATATCATTCCGCATTTTTGCTAACTTTGCAAGTGGGAAGAATTTTGCTAAGAATTTTTAAGCCAAATGATCCCAAGTATTAATGGAACCAGCAAGAAGCGAATTTAACCAACTCTTTGCTTTATGTCTTAATGAAAAAGGGAAAAGCCTTAATCTTATGGCATTATCAATAACACCATTAGCCTTGAATGTATCGCAAATTTCCAGAAAATTTATTATATGAGCATTCGGATCATCATTAGGCAAACCCCTAAACTGAATAGCAGTCTGAATCATCTGAATAATTGATGGCTTAATTTCAAAATTGTTAGCTTGAATAGGAGGTCTTCAGATACTAGAGTGGATATTTTGTACTTGTGGGACTGCATAATCCCTCAAAGGCTTGGCCTCTTCCTCTTGTTGATCAGCCATTGTTTTATTTGGAGTAAAAACTTTTTTATTTTTCTTCCAAAGTCTTCAAAAGTCTTTTTGATTTCTAGATCAAAAGGAACAATTTCCAAATTTCGGGCTCTCCGCATATAACGATCAAAAGTACCTAAAAAAAGAAAAGAAAAGTCTAGATTAAAATTAAGAATGCTTAGTATTAATATTAACAAAAAAGAATTAAAAGTCAATTCCCCAGCAATGGTGCCAAAAACTTGTTGTTGAATTTTCTACTCATGCAAGTGTACGTATCGCAAAGATAATATAAAGATGAGTAGAGTGTCAATCCCACAGAGAATTGAATTAATCCTTATAGTTAACTACTAAAATTAACACACCTTAATTTTATCTAAACAAATAAAATTAAAAGAAAATTTTAAATTAATAAACTAATAACTAAAACTAATATATCAGCGAATTTTACTTTTCTAAATGTAAATGACTACCAAACGTAAGATTATGATTTCCCTCAATACTTTATTGGATTATTGTCTCTTTCTCTTAACTCAGTTTAATGGATTAAATTGCTAACCTAGAGTCCTAAATTATTTATAAGTCTTTGTTGAGTTTCTTATAAAAATATCTCTCCCAATTAATTTACTATATGTCTATGCAAATTAAATTGAAGAAAGATTCATTGAGTTTATGCTCTAATCCTGGCTACGTATGGCTTATAAGTGTATGTCTACCCTATATGCAAATCAAACTACCTAATCAACTAAGTGCATTCAATATTATGCTATTTTATTCAAGGTCTACCTAAATCTCCTTCGTCAAGGTTTAACCTAGGTTTCCAATTCAATCTAATTGGTGATCAGGCAATTAGAAGCATTTATAATAGAATAAAATAAACAACTTAAATCTATCAAACATAAGTAAAAGAGAGATAAATAATTTATACTATATATTGAGTTCAATCATAATCTTAGATTAAAAATTTAGTTCCCCATCAAGTCACACATTATCATCGAATAAAGTATAAAGATTAAAACAAAACCAAGAAAATAAGAGAATAAAAGAAAATATAGAAAAACTTAAGAATTGTATTCTTGATCTTAAAATCTCCTTGAATTCTGTAAATTCTTCTTAGCTTCAATGACTTTGTGGCTTAACTTTCAAATGTCAATTTGGTGTTTCTTCTTCTCCCCATTAAGTTCTCCGAAAGGTTGTTTTTATAGGCTTTGAAGTTAGACCAAGTTGGGCGAAGAAAGAAGTCAATTTCAGCTGGGATTTCCTCATCAAACTATGTAAGTCGCAGCTTTGCCAAATTAATTAACAGAAATCACAATTGCTCTAGGACTGCTGCAGTATGTCAAATTTGACAAGATTTTTGACCATATTTCAAGCCGAACTGGGTAAAGTGATAAACATAAAAGTTGTATAGTGTTTTCTTATCTTTGCAATGGTCTAATAAATTCTTCATTTGGAGCTCTTTAGAGAAAGTTATGGAAAAAATACCGAAACATATGTATTAGAAGTCTGCACCTCGAAATTGCTCTCCTTCTTCCATTAAAGTTCTTCTTTCAAACACCTACAAAAGCACAAATAAATCTTATGTGAACTACATTAACACCAAATTAAAAATAAAATTAACCAAGATTAGATTGACTCACCTAAAATAACTAATTTAAAATAATTAAATAAAACCTACTAATTTCTATGCATTACTACAAAAACCTAGCCAAAATATTATCAAAATTAAGCCCAAATAATCTATATCATAGTGTTATCAGTGACAAAACTTGAACACCTTTTGTGTGAAAGAATCTTAGCCACTCAATTGCTTGGCCTCCAATGATGCACATACGATTGCAATAGATCCTTCTCAAGGAGAGAGCTTTATTCCACGAGCTTGTGCTAGCAAGTGGACAATGATTTGTTTGCTTTTCCTCTTTGATTTCCAGCAAAGAATCAAAGGAGAAGTTTTCAAAAGAAAATAAACTTCTAAAGAGTGGCAACACTCAAGAGAAAATCCCTTTTCTTTTCTCCTTAAAAAAGAATGACTATAATGTGATGTTTATATCTAGGCTTAACTTATTGAAATTTGCAAAATAAGTCCTTAATATTATAACAATTATAAAATTTAACCAAAACCTAATTAAACTCTTTAAATTAGGTCCTTAGTAGTTAAAACCTAGAATTTGATTTAAGTCTAACTTAAATCATCGCACTCTCAATTTAATCCAAATTGCAACCT
>NW_017234840.1:13433-20354 GCF_000208745.1 Theobroma cacao | reverse complement strand
GAACTCTACTATGGCGGTTGAATTTATAGCTTTAGCATCTGCCACCCAAGAAGTGGATTGGTTGAGAGATTTACTCTATGAAATTCCATTGTGGCCTAAACTAGTGGCACCAATCTTGATACATTGTGATAATGAAGAACTGTATCAAAGGCATATAATCAAGCATACAATGGAAAAAGTCGATATATTGGACTTCGACATAGCATTGTAAGACAAAGAATTAGTGATGGTATAGTCATTACAAGTTATGTGAGGTCTTGTGAAAATTTAGCGGATCCGTTGACTAAAGGTCTTAAAAAGGACTTGGTAATAAAGACCTTAAGAGGGATGGGTCTCAAGCCTATCAATTAAATCTCCAATGGTAAGAGCTCACCTCGACGCTTGTGTCCAACCTGCAAGTCTTGGGTATTGACCATTCTACCACATAGATGATTGCAAGCACTAATTTATATTTTCCATACCAAGGTGTATAGTGCTTGGTTCTCGTAATGTGAAAAGTAAGGTTGAACAAAAGTTCTTAATAGACCCATAACATGTATATGTTGAAGTACTATAATTATGGAGTACTTCCAATGGGAGCTACCTATGTGAGTGAAAGTGTGGCCACTTCTAGGAGCTAAAGGCTTGACTCTAGCAGCACTCATGAATGGATGCAAAAACACAAGGCCATAAAACGTGTTGGCAAAACTAGATACAAATTGAGCAAGGAAGCTTGTGTGTGTTTAGTGGCCCAACTAGTCAAATGAAGAATCGATGGTCCAATGCTTGGTCAACCACTTAATTCAGACTAGAACCAACCACATTCACTAACTGAAGGTTTAAATCTATGGGATACCTTTATTTATGCACAAGGTTCCCAATGTTGTTGGTATTTGGAAATTTTGAAAGTGGTGGGAAATTGTTGGTGTATTTTCAAAATCAAAGATTACGTCACATAATGAAAAGCTATCTTAGCTTAAAGGTTAGGTCACATAAAATGACATAGTGTGACTATTGGATTGTAGGCAAGTTTTCATGTGAATGGTTATGTCTTTTGGTAAAATGACATCCAAAAGTCATAAGACAAATTGAAAAAGCACCATAGCCCAAAAGTTTAAATATGAAAAGTTATTGTTTCCAATTATAACTCAAAGATTATGTTTTATGGAATGAATAGTTGTCCTTTCATAATATGATTATTGAAACAATACCTTTATCCAAAAGTTGTGTATGACAAAATGTAAAGATGCCTTTTAGACAAAATGGTGCCTTAATAAAAGGGTTGTGTCCTTGAAGAAGATACACTTGCAAGCCTATATAAAGGGCTTGTTACCAACCATTTTGACACATCAAATCAAAAACAAAACAAGTGCAAAAAAATTAAGAGCAAGAAAAATGTTGTGTTATATTAACATAAACACTTAAGTTATCATCAACTACAAAAACCATCAAAATTCCTTATAATCTACTTGCTACAGAAAGTACGCTCTAGGGCCAAACAACTTTGCAAACCTTTGGGTGTATTTAGCAGTCTAGTCTAGTAAAATGCAAGATGAAGTTAGACATTGGTTTCATTATATATGTCACAGCCCATATTCTGGGCCATGACCGGCGCATGGGCCCAATGGGCTCAGCCCACTAAGCCGAAGCAAGCCTTTTTGTATAATCTTATACAGTAATTCATATCCCTTTAAAATCCAAGATTCATAATGTTCAAATATAGTCCCTTTGAAAACAATTCATAAAACCCAATTATGCATTCATAATGGCATCATCTACCATAATATACATATATAGCTTGACAAATGAATCTTAGTATTTCACCTCAAGTATTCATATACACATAATAAGGCCTTGACTGTCAGTGGAGTGACTCTGGTCAGGTTGCTAACATTTAATGTTATCGTAAACCTACCGAGCAATGGATAGGGAGGAGCACCTTGTCTTAGATCCAATCACCTTTAACTCGGGAAACCTAAAACATGAATTTTAAAAACATGAGTACAAACTCAGTGAGTGAACATAGAAAGGGAATAAGAAGTGACAAGGAATGGTTTAGAAAACATAATGCACTTATTTAAAAACAATGCCATTTGCTTTAGTTCTTATTAAAATCCTTCCATTAAACCCTTGGTTGTAAAATCATTTAATGATGAAGGAACCGTATTCTGCATGAAATTGGAAAGAAGGGAAATTTCCAGTAATTATCCAATAAGGCAGTACAAACAGAATGTTTCTTGTTGCAATAAAATCAATTTGCAAATAACAATAAATTTTCAAGATTCATCATGTGCATCCCACCACATTGTGCACATAGCCGGACATCCCATCTCACCGAGCTCATGTGCATCTCACCACATAGTGCACATAGCCGGACATCCCATCTTGCTCAGCTCATGTGCATCCAACCACATCGTGCACATAGCCGGACATTCCATCTCACCTAGTTCATGTGCATCCCACCACATCGTGCACATAGCCGGACATCCCATCTCACTCAACTCATGTGCATCCCACCACATCGTGCACATAGCCAGACAATATCACCATCCATCTCCTTCACCACCGTCATTACCGGTAAGTGCACACTCACCCCGTACATGCACGATTGCATTTGTCATACAATGGTACTGTGAGACCTTGACCTTTATAGACTTATAGCTAGAAGTATACGTGATATCTCTAGTCAGTGGTAATTTCGTCATTTCCTTAGTAAGCTCTTAAAAGTAAGTTTTAAACAATATTAAGGCCTGAGTAGACCTAAGGCATAAATGAATAATGAAAATATGGGTAAAATAACGAAGAAAATAAAAGTGATGATGATTTCCATGGTAGGGGCAAAATGGTCATTTTTCACCTCGAGTCAAAATTTTTAAGTTTTCATGAACTCGAGCATTTCTAGACCACTATGGACCTTGTCCCAATGTCAAAGGAGTAAAAAGATTGCATAAAGGATTAGAGGAGAACAAGCTAATTTATGGAGGGGCATTTTCGTAATTTAAGTGAAGTGGATAAGCATGGGCTATAAATATCATCTTCCAATAACTTCTTCTCCCAGTTTCCAGCAGCTTCTTCTTCTTCTTCCTTCTTCTCTTTCACATTGCTTCCAACCTCCATGGAAGCTTGATACGAACCTCCATAAGCTCCATCAAAATAGCTCCACTTTTCATGCTTTTGGTGCACCCTTTCATAAACCCTTGTGCTCTTCCACTCTCTCTATTTAAAACCCTTGAAAAATCTTATTTCCATACTCTCTCACTAGTGAGGTGTTTTAGAGAGAGAAAGAGGAAGCTTCAATAATAGCTTGAAAGTTTTTGGAAAGAATTTCAAATACAAGCTACCAAGGTGAGTAATGAACTAGAATTGATTTTTTTGCGTTGAAAATGATTAGTGTTTAGACTTGTGGGTGTTTTAGTAGTTGAGGTTGTTCATTCACTTTAAAGTGATTAGGATAGTGAACATAGTTAGCCCCTTAAATGGCAATTAGAAGCTAGCTAAGAGAAAGCTTTTAGAATTTATAAGTATGTGAATTGACTTAATGGTGATGCTAATGTGATAATAGGTTCCAACGAAGCCCCATCGCCCCATTTGGACCATTAGAGAAGTAGAGTCAACTAAAGGTTCAACAAAATACCAGTGAGTGGACTTGCATTTCAAACTTGTTTTGGGAATGTGAATGTATTTGCACAAGATATTTGAATGATTTTATCCAACTTTTCTTTGAAAATGTGTGCCAGGGAACAAGCCTTGATTAAATGTTTTTGATATTGTAAAATGTTAGATGTGTATAAGGATGAATCCATATGCTTTATATTATGTTGGTATGTATGTATATATCTTATGAATATGTGTTGTGTATTGATGAATGATGTTAGGTGGTGATGTTGAAATGTGCGAGTAAGGAGTGCACGCATTATGATTTAGAGTGTGCGAGTAGGGAGTGCACACATGATGATGACAGAGTGTGCAAGTAGGGAGTGCACACATGATGACGATGTATGCATATGTAAATGTGTGTGTTATAGAAAGCTCATGAATATGGTTTATGGATGTAATGCATGTGGAATCTTGCATGTTGAACTTTGGAAATTTCTAAGCATGTTTAAGTGGAGCTTGTCTTTGCAGCTAAATAGCCTATTCTTGAGAGAATCAAAAGTTGTTGTTGGTATCCTGTTCTCGCTGAGGCAAGATTCATTCTCGCTGCAGCGAGAAACTCTCGGGTTTGATAGGTTTGTCTGACTTGGTTCTCGTTGCAGCAAAAAAGTTGCTGGAGCTTCTCTCTTCAGCGAGAATCATTCCCGCTGCAGCGAGAAACATTCTGTTTTGATTACTTGAATTTTGCTGCAGCAAGTTATTTCTCGTTGCAGTGAGAAAGTTTCTATCCGTTATGCTATCTTGTTGATTTCTGCCATATTTTTCCATTTCATTTACACCATAGTTGATCATGGACTCCCCACGTTTAGGGGTTTATATAATTAAGTTTGAAATGAGGAATTTCAGAGAGAAACCTTCGGCCAGTTGAGAAACCCTCGTCTAGCTAATAATTTGAGCCAAACTTCGCTACAGCGAAAATTCATTCTTGCTGCAGCTACGCTACAGTGAAAATGCCTTTTCGTTGTAGCGAGCACCCGTCGTTTCATTTGATTACTTGTATATCACTGAAGCTTTCATTCTTCAAATTCTTGTTTATGTATGAATTCATTGTTATCAAGTGATTAACCATTTAAGGGTGTAACGAGGGGTTTAATAAGAATGAAACTAAATTGCATTGTTTTGAAAATAAATGCATCATGATATTTTTTTAAACATTCCTTCTTGTTTACTTGTTCCCATTTTATGTTCACTCACTGAGTTTGTACTCATTGTTTTCAACTTCATGTTTTCAGATCAGGAGGCAGTCGATAACTAGGTCGAGGTGTCCTTGTAGATTCGACTCTTGGTAGGTGTCTCGGCATTCAGTAGCTGTACTTTTGTTCGAGTCTCTTCGTTGGAAATCGAGTCTTTTTTTTTAGATGTATAGACAAACTTGATGTAAATTATTAAGATACATGTTGTAGACAATATATGTATATTTTGATGGGTAATGCCATTACGAGTTGGCAATAATTAGCATTATTTTGATTCGAAATTATGAAATGTGACTTAGCAACTTTTGATGGAATAATGAACAGGTCACATAGATAGGCTTGCTTGGGCTTAGTGGGTTATGTCCGTTGAGTCCATGCACCGGTCATGGCCTTGGATTTGGGTCGTGATAGGTACCATTTATGACATAGTATATATATATATCAACATTATACAAAAACATATGGATTCATCCTTTTACACATTTCACATTTCACAACATCAAACATTTTATCAAGGGCTTGTTCCCAGGAAATTTTAAAGCAAAAACCGATAAAATTCTCAAATGATTCATTGAAACATGTAAACATTTCCCCAAAACATTTTGAAATGCAAGTTCACTCACCTGACAAAACTAGCACCAACAAGGTCCTAATCTAAGTAGTCCCGAAATACCATTAAAACCTATATTTATCAATAAACCATAACAACCTCAATTAAGTCATAAATTAAATTTAATAATTCTAATGAATTTACATTAGGCAATCTACCCTTTAACCTAACATTTAACCTAAGTTTCTAGTCTAATTCACAAACCCATTTGGCCAACTACTCCAATTTAAAATTTCGTTACCTAGATGAGCTTGGAGGCATGAAGATCAACAAAAAACCTAATCTTTCCAAGAAAAATAATTTGAAGAAATTAGGGAATAAATCTGAAACTATAACCATAGATTCAAAAATTCCAAAAGTTGGAAATATATATACCTTTCAACCTTGAAAATGAAGATTTGAAGCCAAAAATCCAAGTGTTGTTGAAAGTGAAGTAGAAATATAAAGTATAAGAAACAAGGAGAGATTTTTCTTTCTCTCTCCTAGGGTTTAGATGTGCTGCAAATTGGGGTTAGAAGCTGCAAATTCAGTTCCCAAGAAGTTTGGAGAAGAAAGAAGCAAGAAAAGAAAGGAAATAAGAAGAAAACAAGGAAAAGAAGTTGAAAAACTCCATTTTCATGGTGGTAAATGTGAATATGGCATTGGGTGGGGAGGAAGAAACAAGAAGTTGCTGGAAGCTGGTGGAAGCTACTGGAAAATGATATTTATAGCCAAAGCTTATCTAATTTTTTATGCAATTACAATAATGCCATTAACAAGGTGGCTTATCTTACTCCTATCCTTTGTGCAATCTTTTTATTCTTTTGACACTGAGAAAATGTCCAAAATTCTCTAGAAAGGTCCCTTGAATAGCCTCCCAAAAGCCCTAGCTTCCAAAGTCCCATAAACTTGTTAATTGTGGAAAATACGGTGAGGGCCACGTGTCACGACCCAAATTTCGAGTCATGATTAGGGCATAGGCCCAATGGACGTAGTCCACTAAGCCCAATGAAGCCTATTAATCTGACATGTTCATCATTCCATCATAAACTAGTAAGTCATATATCATAACTTAGAATCAAAATAATATTAAGCATTGCCACTTCATACTTGCATACCAAACAAGTGTATATACACTGTCTACACATGTATCTTAATAATTCACATTAGGTTCGTCTATACACAACAAAAAGAGACTCGATGTGTAGTGCAGAGACTCGGACGAATGTACAGCTACTAAATGCTGAGACACCTACCAAAAGATAGATACAAGCCCACAAGGACACCTCGTCCTAGTTACCGGTTGTCTCTTAATCTGAAAACATGAAGTTGAAAGCGGTGAGCATAAACTCAGTGAGTGAACAAGAAAAGAACAAGCATACCATAAGGAATGTTTATCGAAATCATGATGCACTCATTTTCTCAAAACAATGCAATTTGTTCTAGTTCTTAGTAGAACCCCTCATGTAAACCCCTCATGAGTAAATCACTTAAAAGATCCATACT
>NW_017234840.1:6537-9632 GCF_000208745.1 Theobroma cacao | reverse complement strand
TTAATCCTTGAAATCCCACACTTTTTCTTTAATTTTTCCACCTAGGTTTTGTGTTTTTTCCTTTCCTCTTCACTTCATGCTTTGGCCAGCCATATGGGTGAGACTAAGAGAGTTTAAAATAGATTTTACAAGGAACTTCTAGAATAATCCAAGCTTGAAACATGGCATGTTTCCATTGGTCTATGTGTAATACTTATCCATTAAGCAATCTCTCTCCACCACATAAAATGTTTCAGTTATTCCACAATGTAAATGTTAATGGCTGAACTCCATGGGCATGACAAGTGTCAAGTGGTGTAAAATTTTAAAAATTCTTATTTTGTCCTCGAGTGGACAAAATTACCATTTTGCCCTAGAACATGAAAATCATCAAAAATTTCATTTCCTTGTCATTTCACCCATAATTTCATCATTCATTTATACCTCAGGCCTACTTACGCCATAATATTGTTTAAAACTTACTTTATGGGTTACTAACGAAATGACTAAATTACCCCTGATTAGGGATACCGCGTATATTTCTATCTACGAGTCTATAAAGGTTAAGGTCTCACACCGCGGCTCTCAATTTCTAGCGCCGCAGCGCTCAAAGGTTCTGCCAAATTCTATTCCTCTAACGTAGTACTTTCATTTCAACAAATATTTTGACCACTTTTCGACTAGAATTGAGCAAGGTGGTAAACATCAAGGTCTAAAAATAATGTCATTTGAACTTGTGTAGTGGGAGATATACTTGAAAAAGCAAAATATATGAAAATAGAGCAACAGTCCATTGTGCACCTTTCTTCACCAATTGAAATTATTTTTGATCCTACTCCTATAAAAACATAAAATAAATATAAATAACATAAAACTAGAATTGTTAGCCACCATATCAAGGTATGGGGTACTACAGTCTCCCCCACGTAAAATGAATTCTTCCTCGAATTCAAATCGGCGTAGGGTGAACAATTAAAGTTCTAAAATTCTTTTACATCACTTCCGTTGGCCATTCTTAACATAAGATCTTGGCTTATGCATCATATCGACTTCCAATCTTTTATAGAAAACTCGACAATGTCATAATATTTAATTATGTGTACTACTCTTGTTAGATCAAAACAATATCATTCTTCATCTTATGATGGGAATTCAAATATGCCATTAATTCTGGTCACAACTCAATCAAATCATCCTTAAATCATCAATTATGCATGTTTACTTAACCATCTACAATTCCTCTATCTTGATCTTTTATCAAACCTTCCAACATTCAAGCATTTATTTCCCCCATTGACTATAGGTCTAAATTGTCAACCCACCTCTATTCCGTTTTACATACTTCCATGCAAATTCCATTTAAACATTTCACGATACATAAGGATTAAACACTCTTTATTCATTTCATATGTATTCAATATCATGGTTAATTCAAATCCGGTAACCATTAGTAACCATATTTCTAAAAGCAAAACTCCAGTACTTTCATGATCGAGTGCTCACTAAATAAATTTTAACTTATACCACGAGGCATTTCAATAAATCATGACATTCACATACCTCCTTATGATCTTAACCAATCTCTTTAATCAATAACTCAACCTCTCAAGGTTAAAGTTACTCAAAATTCTTCTTTAAAGTTCTTTTCCAAGTCTCATCTTGATTACTAATCATTTCTATATTTCCAATGTCATAGCTAGTTTGTTCGTAATCAATCACATACAACATATCTAAGTTGAAATTCCTCAAATTTATTCCAATTGCCAGATCTCATGGCCTTATTAGTTTTTTTCAATCTGAAGATGAAATTAAACATTTATCTTTCCTTAAGTGCACTTTAAAATCAAGGAATCATTTACTAAGACCTTTCCAAAATTAACTTCTTTAGCCCTTTTTACCGTAGAAAATTAAATATATAATCCTCCATTTTGAATCATGGGCTTTTTCCCAATCAAGGCAGATTTTACACTTTTAATTACGTGAATTCAAATGCACACCTCCACGCATAAGCTATAAACTTTTCCCTAAATCTTCATATATCAAAACTATATATTGGAGCCATACCAAAACTGATGCATCATTTTCCATTACCCCTTAGGATATTAAATTCATGTCATCCTTTTCTATTTATGTACTTCATAATAACTTAACAATTTCTAGCTCATGGTTAAGCTAGTTCATATGCCAAGCCTCTCAAGCTATATCAAAACACCAAGTTTGATCACGATATAATAAAATATGATGAGCTTATACCAAAAGTATAAACACTTACCTTTAAGCTAACAATATTATAATCAACTTATTCACTACTAAAATCATCGATAGATTATCTTAGTCATTATCTAGTGCTATAACCACTGATAGGATATCATCATCGAATCAAACTATAACTAGCTCTGTATGAGTTTTTTTTTTGTACCAATATACAACATATATATTTCCAAAAATTTTTAACTTCAAGTAGTCATAGGCATAACCAGTTCAATAAGCCACTTGTAATACTGAAATAACCATCAAATCAAGTTTGGAATCATCTCTTCTCACGTTTAATCAAATCATGCTCACCATCATGTGATGATTACAGAAAGCTAATTTCGATGTTTTATTTTTCATGCAAAAACCAATCGTTAATTGGCACCATCCCTAGACGCCATGTGTCTTAAAGATCGATTTTTCTTAGCCCAAATTCATATTGTAATACTCCAACTCCAGGTCATGTCTCATTACCAAATCTTTACTCGTATACAATTACTTGAATTCTCAAATCATCATATCTTTTTTCTAAGTAGATCTCTACAATTCCCGTGGCATATTTCTATTCCTTCACTAGTAATAGTATCATTTAATCAACCCGTGTCACCCTCGTTCTCTAAACATTTGAAACACAATTCAACCTTTGCTTACCCTTACCAAGCACTTTACGTTAACAATTACTTAAAATAAATTGAAACTTGTGGGGAAACACATTTCACCATTTATGCCTTGCATCTACGAGCGTATCGAGACCACAACTTCATCAGATCTAGATATTGGCAAGGTAATCATTGCCTCAAACCAACATTTTCAGGCACCCTTATATTTGCAACATATATATATATATTTCCTTTTTTTTTTTT
>NW_017234840.1:0-3065 GCF_000208745.1 Theobroma cacao | reverse complement strand
CTTGTTTCCTTGATTTCTTCACTTTTTCTTTGAATTTCCACCTAGGTTTTCTTGTTTTTCCCTTTGTTCTTCCTTTTTTCTTGTTGCTGGTTTTCTAGGCCGAATATGGTGAGAGAATTGGGGATGTAATGGGCTGATTTCTATAGAAAATAATAAAATAATCAAGCATGCCACGTGTCACATGCTTATTAGCCCAATTTTTAACTTTTTGACTTTTTCTTCTTAATGTTTCACCACAATTATTCTGGTATTTATCCAATCCTACCACATTTAAAATTCGTTGGTCTTGACAAGTGCTGGGGCGAAAAATTTACTGATTTGCCCCTAGGGTGGAAAAATTACGATTTTGCCCTTATACTCCAAAATGTACCGAAATCACATTATATCTACTTTTCAACCTCAAATAACACTAATATTGATCAATATTAACCAAATGGAGCAAAAAATTCATTTTTTTAAAAAAATTCCCGTTTAGTCCTCTAGTGACAAAATTACCACTTTGCCCTTGTACTTCAAAAATACCGGGAATCACAAATTTTCACTGCTAAACATAATTTTATACTCCAATAGTCATAATTATATTTCATATAATTATTCTTGATCAAATGTGATCAAATCTTGGCTAGAAATCTCCATTTAATCATCAAATGGTAAAATGACCGTTTTGTCCCTAATCGGTTAATTTTCCTGATGGACTCCAAACTGGACCTTGAACTCCGAATCACTATTCTAAGCCATTCTGTTGGTTTTAAAATTTTCAATTTCCTCTTAGAATTTCTATTTGAACTAGTTCAAGGCTCGATTTAACTTAGTTGTACTACTCGGTACAATACCGTATTTTAATCGAGCTTGACAAGGTCTCACATGCCATGTGTCATGCTTTTATTTTTTTATTATTTCTTTATAAAAAAAGGCATAAAAATCAGCCCATTTCTTTCATATGGCTGGCCAAACCAAGAGCAAAGAAGAACAAAGGGAGAAAAGAAAAACAAAAACCCTAGGTGGAGAAATTCAAGGAAAAATTAGTGAAAATTCAAGGAAATAAGTGACAAAAGGTAAAATTTCTTGATTTTGACTTGTGATCTACCTTTCCCATGCATTTCTCCTCATTTTTCATGGTTTAATTACACGTTTTCATGATGAATTCATGGTTGGTTGGAATGGGTATGGAGAGAGAATGATGTTAGATTGATTTGATTCTAAGTTATGTTAGTGTTTATAGTTAGTTAAGCATGTTTAGAAACAAAACAATAAGAAAAGAATCCATTTTCCCCATGAACCTTCAATGGCCGAGCCCTATGTGAACTGTAGAAGTAATGAATTGATTTTGTGATCAAGTGAATTGGTTGAAAAATTGATGAAATGATGATTTGTGGTGAGAAAATGGAATGGGAAAATTTTTAGTGATAGTGCACCACAATGGCCGAAATTTTCAAGAAGAATTGTGAGGGTTGTTAGGCTAAATATTAGATTATTGCAATTGTATTTAGTGAAAATGAAATGGAGCAATTTGGAGCCAAATCGGACACAATTATCATTTAATCGGGTAATAGGCCGAATTAGGTCAGCATCGCATTTAAGCGATAGTCGGATAAGTTGCATATCATATCATGCATATACATCGAGCCTGAATTGATTTTATAATGGTTAAGCATTGATGTGGTGAATTATGTATTATACATTGTGGATAGGTGGTGAGTAAATTACACTAGTAAAAGTACAGAGATTGTGCTTGGAGACTGGGATTAGGAGTACATCGACTCCTAGAACTGTGAGTAAACTTATTATCATCATAATTATCTAGAGTAGTTTTATACAATTGTGTGATTTTATGAAAAATGAGTTTAAATGGTAAATTGCTATGTTTTAGGAAAAATTGTGATTTTATAAAATTATTTTATAAATTTTATGGAAAATTGAATATTGATTTTGAAAATAGAGTAATTGGACATTGCCTACTTATGTTGTAAATTTATGGTTTTAAATTGAATGGCTTATGACAATATATGAGCATGAATGGCTAAACTGATTTTTGGTGTTAGAATTATTTGTATTGTGTATTTAGCCTTGAAAGGCTAGGTTGCGATAAATTGCCATGTCACGTAAAAAAAGATTTCATAAATCAGGTGGTAGATAAAATAATCATAGTCACTGCAGTGGTGGGGGTTTCCATGGATTGCCTATGAGAGGGGCACGGTAACCCAATTATATATTTACCTCCGAGGGGAGATGTTGGATGAAGTATCTCCTGAAGTAAAGATTTGAGTACACTTCACGTGGACCACCGCGTGAGAGTGAGACTCAGCCAACGTACTTCACGTGCACCTCACGTGCACTTCAAGTAAAATCACCATTTGTTCTCAATTAGCCTTTGCATATTCATATGCATATTGACATATTTTCACTAAAGGAATTCATAACCTTGACCTGCATAATTCTCTATATTACATGTACTGGCAACTTATTTATAACATTAAGTGCCCATTTCAACCTTATTTCTTTCAAACAACATAGCAAGCAACCTTAACATTTCTAACTAGCACAAGCATTTCTCCTAGCCAATTTTAAGGTATCATAAGACATTCACATTGCACGCTTACCTTTTAAAATAGCTTGGACTTTGCATGCATCTCAACGCATCTCCATAGCTTTAATCATCAAGGCTGCCACACATAAATCTATCAATTAACACCCATATTTTTCCACCATTTAAGAATTCACAGGTTTAGAACAACTTACCCCTTTTTCTTTTTATCTTAAATTTGTCATCTAACCAAGGATCAATTGCATGCATGCATCCTATTCTTCAAACCTTAGAAATCTTTGCTGCACAAACACAACCCAACATTACTAATCTGAACTTCCAAGGATACATTCAAACTAAGGCCATTCTCACCTTTTCCTCACTTGAATTCACAAAACCGAGCCACACATCCTTTTCCAACTTTCAAATCGCTTTTTTGATGGTGAAATATCAAATCTCAACAAGGTCAAAGGAAGGAAATTGTGAGACCCCAACTTCTATAGGCTTGTAACTAGGTATAGATGTAATAATATGAGCTAGG
>NW_017234839.1:23649-27342 GCF_000208745.1 Theobroma cacao | reverse complement strand
GTTTTAGGAGAAATTGTGATTTTATAAAATGATTTTATAAATTTTCTGAAAAATCGAATACTGGTTTTGAAAATAGAGTAATTGGAGACTGCCTGTTTGTGTTGTAAATTTATGGTTTTAAATTGAATGGCTTATGACAATATATGAGCATGAATGGCTAAACTGATTTTGGTGTTAGAATTATTTGTACTATGTATTCAGCCTTGAGAGGCTAGGTTGCGATAAATTGCCATATCATGTTATTGAATTTTATTGAATTGGTGGATTATATATTAATTATTCACTACAGAGGGGGTTCCGTGGACCAGCCTATTAGAGGGGCATGGTAAACTCCATTATATTCTTACCTCGAACGGAGAGGCGCGTAAGGTATCTCCTAGGGTAAAGCTTAGGGTTCACTTCACGCCAAACCACCACGTGAAGGAGAACTCAGCCAACGTCAAGGAACGGCTGTATTTTTCTCAAACTAAAAATATATTTTAAGTGTATACAAAAATTTTAATAGCCTTCGTGGACTCGGTTGGATGCCCTGAGCAAGGTATCACCGAGTATGAATTTTGGCACGAGCCAAAGTTTTAAGGAATTCATAAGCCAAGTTGATTACTCAATTTTTATGGATTGATTTTATTTGGTTGAAATGAGTTGAAAGGTAATGAAATTACAATATGATGATTTATTTTAATTATCTCCATTTACTCGACTTTAGATAGTTTAGATGGTATCTGTTTACTGATTGAGATTTTATAATCTCACCACCCTCATTTCCTCACATTTCAGGCTTGGGGAATTTCATAGTTAGCTGACTTTGACAAGAACCTTCATTTGGACTCGAATCGGTAAAAGCTGTAGGTTTCCAACTTCCGATGCATTTTGGATAGATGTGGGCCCACGTGTCACTGTAAAAAAATTTCTACTTTGGTTATTTGCCTTATAGTATATATGAATATAATTAACTTTTACGCTATAAGAAATATGTACCGATAGTTTTACGAAAATTATTTTACAAGAAAATTGTTATTTTATTGAATATTTTTTATTATATTCAAATGGTCAAATTTTCATTTCAAATGAACGTTTTAGATACTTAATTTGTTTTTAAATCATTAAATATATATTTTCTGCTTACCTACTACATTTTTAGCAAGTTTTGAGATTTAAAAAAAAATAAAATGATGAAAATGCCCCTGTGAGCTAGAAAACAAAATGTTATGTTCTGATTTGGAAATGATTTGTAATCCCTTGAATTTTGATATTTGATAACTATTACTCGCTGGGAAAGTGTGAAAGCTGATACGAGAGCCTTACGGGGTTTCAATCGGCATTCGGGGTGAAAAATGTCTATCGAGGCCTCGCGGCGGTTGTCACGGGCCTGATGGGGAGTTTCGGGTCGTGACACGATGAGGATAGCCCTCGGTTAAGTATCCCTAATAACTGAGTATGATAATGATTTTGGCACAAGCCAAACTTTTTCAAGAAATCATAAGCTTCGTTGTTTATTTTGGTGAAATGAATCTATTTTATCTTATTAAAATGAATTCGAAATGCTATGAATCATTTTTATGCTAATCTATTTTATCTGTCTCCATTTACTTAGCTTTAGATATTTTAGATGGTATTTGTTTACTCACTGCGATTATATAATCTCACCACCCTCCTTTTCACCCATTTTAGGCTCAGGATAGTTGGTAGATAGCTCACTTTGTTGAGAGCTACAGTTGGACTTGCATCCTCAAAAACTGTAGGTTTACCGCTTTTGATACTTTTGGTCGTTCGTGGGCTCACTTGTCACTGTAAATTAAATTTTATACTTTGGTTATCTGTATTACAGTATGTATGAATTTATTTAGCTTTTACGCTACAAAAATTATTTACCGGTAACTCTATAAATATTGTTTTATAAGAAAATAGAATATTTTATTGAATATTTTTATTATATTCAAATAGTCATAATTTCATTTTAAGTGAAGGTTTTAGACATTTAAACTTATTTGTGATTATGAATTATGTGTTTTATACTCGCATAATACATTTTTAGCTAGTTTCGAAATTTAAAAAAAAATGACCAAAATGCCCCTGTGAGACAAAAATCATGTTTTTTATTGATTTAAGTTAGAAATAGCTTAAAATCTTTTAGAACATGATATTTGGCAACGGTTACTCACAGGGGAAATAAGAAACTGATATTAAAGTCTTGCAGGGTTCCGGTTGACATTTCGGGTAATGAGTGTCGATCGGGACACTACGGCAGTTGTCACGGGCTCGAGGGGAGTACCGGGTCGTGACAATTAGAGTGGTATCAGAGCTTTTGGTTTTAAAGATTAGAGCTTTTGGGTTTAAAGTTGTTTTAAAGTTGTTTTAAAAACTACAGTATCAGTGTGGCCCAACTTAAGTTAAGTTAAGTTAGGTTTGATAGAATAGAATACGTGTATCTGCATATAGAATTTGGAGTTGTTTAGACTCGTTTTATTTCTTCTTATAGATCTTATGGGAGCATAAGTCATAGATTGGGAGCTATATGAACTCCTGTTCCCAGTAATCCATTTCCTTGTTAATGTCATGCAAAGGTCATAAGTAGGGCCGTTATTTGGGTTTAAGATGCCACCTGTGACACGAGCCAGTGTTAGAGAGATCTTAAAACGATGCTCCTAGTGAAAGATTAATGAAATGATATATCCCTTCGATTAAGGATGGAGAAATTTAGAGTTAGACTAATAGGCCGTGATAATTTATTCATTTGGTGGAGTTATAATTGAACTCATGGTTGTCAATTAGAAAAAGATTTGGGGACTATGGATTGTATTGGGGTTAATATAAAGGAGCACGTGTGATAATGGTAATAAGGGGCGCACTATAATTAGAATGAATAGTGATGGTTGTAATTCACTTGAGTGTATAAATTAAGCGTTGAGGTAAGAGTAAACCCATACTTATGTGCATGAAGATAAGAACACTATGTTAATTGAGCTTGTTATGCCCATATAAAAGTGGTGTTGGGATTTCGAAATATTTTATATGTGAATATGTGTTGAATAGGTACAACAGCTTAGAGAAAATTGGTGTTGATTTCAATTAAACGATTGTGAGATTTCAAGAATTGATTGGACCTATTATAGTTCATGGATATAACCACGTGAATTAGCTCGAGAGTGAGTATCAATGATTACTATAATTGATGTGTGGTCATGAAGTAAGAAGTTAGTAAACAAATTTGCTCTAAGGATGAGCTTGAACTTTGCTATGCATAGCAGGGGGAGCCAAGGGATTAAAGGACTAGATGTGGAATTGGCAGCTTAAGGTTAAATGACTTGGAAATGTCGACTCTAGTCTAAGTGCCATATGAAGTTCTATAATTGAGATTGATATATGAATTACTTGAAAAGATCAATTTAAAAGTTTATTTGGTTCAAAGTGTGGCCTATGATATGAATGATTAGTCTTGAAGGTGATCTCCCCAGAGTAAGGAATTTAGAAAATATTGATGTTTGGATATACTCTAAGAGAGAGAACTTCTGCATCCTAAGTTTAGGACAACTTTGATCTTATGATCGCAAAGGCAAGGTGTAATAACTAAGTAAATTATTCACTTAATAAATGTGATTGGTTATTGATGAATAAAGTCAAGATCTTAACATTTAGTGGTATACAATTTGATAATTATGTATTTAAGAGTTATTTGGAGACAATTCCTTCATC